>NC_140955.1:106757586-106912586 GCF_014529385.1 Adiantum capillus-veneris | reverse complement strand
CAACTCATTAGGGGTCATCAGATGCACAAGGATCGAGAAAGGGATCAAAAGGCCGAGTGAATCAAGAGAGCAACCACATGTTTTGATCATTTTTTGCCACTTTCAACCTAAAAGGCGAACAACATCAATTATGGAAGATGTTTATCGGCAATTATCTTCATCGGTAGTCTTCAATCCCTACTTTTATAATGTTGTAATAGAAAGCCTACGGATATGATTAATATGAAATGGCTACACCACTTATCCTCTCTTCACGTTACACTAATTTCTTGTGAGGAGAGCCACCAAAGTACATCAGAACAAAATTAGAGATCTTGGTGTGACAACAAGCCAGATAGGAGAGGGTCGAACAAGCTTTTTCAGCTCCTATTGCTATCCTTCTTGGCCTCTTCACCACATATACATCCATCCATGCATGATACTCACTCGAACCTGAAGGATCTACTAGATAGATGCATACACAAATATACTTCGTAAGCATATAGCTTTCTACTCATAAAACTTTGAGCTTCATCCCTTTGTGACCCACACTTTCATTATTTTTCGCCCATATACATTGATGTGTCTCATAGGCCAATTTCAACCTCTAGAAGACTCTCTCTCTCTCTCTCCCCTCCCCTCCCCCCCCCCCCCCCCCCCCTTGCCCAAGTTAACACTCAGCTCAGCCCTCTGATATCATTTTTTTTAAAAGGAAGCAAAACAAACATAAAAGCCTCTTAAATTTTGTACAGGATCCTGAGGTCAAGATCTCTCAACATGCAATGAACACCTGCAATGAGAGGAGTGGTACCACTCACTAGCCCTATGGTGCTCTCATTGACTTACTTTTGTATTGTCAGTGCTCTAATTTCTTAAGTAAAGACAGCATACCTCATGAGAAAGAACACACAGTTTAAACTATCTATGTCTTTCCTAATTTCCTCTTACATTGCCATGCGTGGGTAACAAACTTACTTCGAAGATCAACAATGATTAGTCCGTGTGAGTCACCAAGTGCAGAGTTCCTTTCCCACCTCATGCCTTATGCCACATGAAGAAGTCATTACACAAGCTTTAAAGATCATGCTACCGCTGCAAAACCATCCACCTTGGCCTCTTTTGTATGCAAGACACCACGATACAGAAAATCACTGGCTCTAGCACAAAAAAATCAAATTTGAATTCAGCTGCATTCCCTCACTCAGGTAACCATTAACGATTCCCTGGTTCCGACAACACAACCTGTGTGTTATCAACAAGCTTGCTTTCTACTCAAGTGTTGGAGTATCATCGCCAAGAGAATGTCGACCCAGGTGTCCGGAAGCCCTGGAAGGCACCAATGCATACAATCTTGGCCCCATCTAACGTGGGCATTTTTCTGTCCCAACCAAACAGCTGGATGGGCATCCTTCCTAAACTCACTAAGATAAGTCACATTCAGTAGCTGGAAACTTGAGCCTTCCAGTGCATGCAATATGATACCATTAAGCTCTCGAGCTTCTCCGTTGATGCCCCCTGTACCTAGCCCAAACCATTGCTCGATCTGCAAGAACGAAAGCCAAGTGTTAACAAAAGGCCCTCAAAGGCAAAGGCCAAAATATAGTGAGTGTTGATTCACCTGGCCGTCCTGCAAAAGCCTGTTGGATACGCAACTTCCATTCTGATTCCATTCGCCACCTTTAAAGTGTCTTGGGGATTGAGTTCTCCAGATTTTCATCACTTTGGATGGATAATTCTTTTCTGTCAATGCAACCATGTGTTGCAGCACGACTTTCAACCCATCCCGCAAATTTAAGGGTGGGATGATGGGCTCCCCATCCTTGAAAAACAGAAGGGGATCATCTGGAGGGTACTTATCAAAACCCCACCTGCATAACTTGAGCCAGTGTATAATCCACACCTAGTGCACTCCCAATGCACTAATGGTCACACTGTGCATCACAAGAAAGACAACAAACAATCTAGGTGCCAAATCTGAAGGACTCACTTCCTAAAGATGAGTATGCTACCTTACCAGTGCCCCGTATTGAAGATAACAACGTCATAAAAATCTGTCACGTTTATCCAATCAACTGCCGGTACATCCACATTTACTCGATGACCCCTCTTATAACCAAGCTTCTCTAGTGGCCCAAATGGATTCGTCGCTTTCCACCTGTAATTTGCCAAAACACCAACAATTTGAGGGTGGGGAACCAACTGGGAAAAAAAAAAAACATGAAAGATTTAAAACAACATAGACTACATGTTTACTGCTTTGCCTTTAATAACACAAAAGGTTTCACACTCATCACCAGCATTACTCTCTCACATTTAGCACCCAAGAAAGGGCATTCTGTGTGTTGAGTTTTTTTTTTTTTTTTTTTTTTTTTTGGGGGTGGGGCGGGGGGGTAAGGTCTACTCAAAAAAAAAAAAGGTGTGTAGGATACACATGGTCAGCTCATCTAACTGTACTAAGCTTCATGGGGAATATTCACATCGTGAGGCAGGTTAGGGTGAATCCAAAGTCAAAAAGGGGGATGGGCCTGCCATCTTGTCAGAGTGCACGAGGGAAAAACAGAGTGCATGAGCATGAGTGAGGGTGTCAATGCTCCCCTAGGATCCATCCTGCATGATACAAGCCAAACATGCACGTAACAACAGAAGGGATAGACATTTGACTCACCTCCAAGGCATAGAGCTCAACTAGCTCACTCCCGAGCCTGGGAGCCTGCAGCTACGTCGGCCTAGTGCCTCGTGTCAAGGATTGGAATCCCCTAGCTTGGGTGTCTAGGCAAGCACTGCCAAGGGTCTACAGTCCAAATATGGTGATCATACAAGATGACATAAAAGACTCATTCACACTAGCTGGACATTTGCTCAGGCACCCATCTTGATGTCTAGGGACGTAACACTTTCGCTCTTATTTGGAATTGCTATCCTCAGAAATTTAAATACAACCGGGGAATCAACTCTTCAATGACCTCAATGACCCCCAAGTCGTAGCTGACGAAGGTCTATGGTTCAACTGAATCAAATGCTCATAACCGACGACCATTTTACTCTTGGTCAAGGACCAACTCAAGTTGAAGAGGAGAAAACTGAGTAGTTTCCATGAACTTGGGAACTTCCTCAAGCGGAGCAGTCCGTTCATCCTGCCCCAAATATTCATTTAGACGGCTAATGTGGAACACTAGATGAGGGCAAGGCATGAGAGTAAATCCAACCTTTAGAACACACCCACTAACCTTCTCATTATTTGGATGTTTTTTATGCCTCCCGTTCCGCGCCGTTCCCGTTCCGGACCCCTCGGGCGTTCCCCCGTTCCGTGGGGAACCGGTCGCCGTTCCCGTTCCACGTTCCGGGTAACTATGATGAGGAGTTTCATCTCTTGCATATTGGTGCGGGTGTGGTAGATATATGTGAGGAGCAGGAGCTTGTGCAAGCGGTTATATTGGATGGTGGAAGTATCCAGGCCTACACGAAGACATGCAGGTAAAGATAGTACCTTGTGGCTATGGTAAAGTGGAGAACCATGTTCGAGTTTGGTGAAAACAGATAGTGATGAAGCGAGGCAAAATGAGGGTACATGCTCTTATGAAGAGGATGACTTTGTCGATGCTATGCTCCAGGGTAATGCGGTATGGAATGATTTTCTTGCTTCTTTATTTGAAGATGTGGCAGTCGACCAGATTATTGAAGAGCAAGACAATGTAGTCGGCATGCAAGAGGTGCTAGTTGACCTTTTTCGACCCACCTTTTATGCAAGGGCTTGATGATGTTGGGATTGAGGATGCTACAGGTATGCAAACAAGCGAGAAGATGATGGTGATAGAGGAGCCTATGCTGGAAGAGTCTTCAGTCCAACAGGTGGGTCCTATTATGCATAGAGAGAAATCCCAGGTTGTGGCCTCGTCCAACAGAGGTATGTGCTTCATGGTTGAAGGGTATGCTTGAGAATGCAGAGGTGCAATGGGTAATTTGTCAAATACAAGGTTCTTTTAAAGAGGACTCTACTTTACATTGTTGGGAGGGAGGACCAGATGTGTGTCTTGAGGCAAGATGGTGTGCACAATGATGCTCTATTTGAAGCAGGTTGGATGCAAGGTGGTGATTGGAGCAGTGAAGTTGTGCTATGGGCATTTTATGTGCATGGTTGGTTGTGTGCGTAGGTGGAGCATTTTTGAAGGTTGCTACAGATGGATGGACGCACTCAATGCCAGGTGTTTGATCCAAGTGGTTTGACTAACAAGAGGATTGGGCAACCCGCTTGAGAAGAGGCGACGGGAAGCAAGAATAAGACTTTGTACATATGGTAGGAGTTTTTTGGTTTGCTCACAATGTTCTCTAGTTTTGTAGTTTTCAAAGATCAATAAACATGCTTATGGTTGAGCATGAATGCTCAACAAGGAGGTGGGCAATGATGGTGCAACCAAAAAGTGTCGATGCCAGAAAGTGTAGAAAGCAGTGTCAAAGGTGCTTACAGATATGTGCCAGAATGGCAAAGCATGTGTGAAGACCCACTGCGGACAAAAGAGTTCACGATGTGTATAACTTATGGGCTATGTAAACCAAGGTAGCGATTCGATGCTTTAGCGAAGGTTCTTCATGTGAAAAGCCTCTTAGGACATGCAAGGCAAGTTGAGAAGTAAAGACCATGTGGTGAGTGGTGAAAACGGAAAGTGGATGAGTGACTTAACTTTCCTCCAAGAGGAGGGCCAAAAAGTCCTATTCTGTAAAAAAAAAATTGCAAAACTCGTTTTTTTCTAAAAGCAGCCTGCTACACTATAGAGAAAGGCCGTTCCAGACAGTTTTGCGTCTCACGCACATCGGCTAATTCTGCACCGTTTGGAAGATATTTCAGGTTGCAGGCAAGACAAAGAAAGAGACAAAGCTCTAAGAGAGCCTTTTTGTGTATGCTCCACCATAGCCGATCATTAGGAAAGAAGCAAGCTTCGATTGCATCGTCTCTGGTGTTGTCTCCCCATCCCTTCTTCTCTTCTCTTGTGCAAAGGCGTCGGCGTGTGTAGGCTGTGTGAGCCCCTGTCACCAGCGTGTGACTACTATCTATCCTTTTTGTTGATTTCTTTCTTATTATCTATTTACTTTCACTTTTTGGAAACACCCCTCGGGAAATCTAACTGCCCTGCATTGCATAGCTAGTGTGGAACTGTCCAGAGGGAGTCCAGGCCTGAGGGCAAGAGAGCACTAAGGTTGGACAAGGACTATGGTTAGCCAAGTGGGGTCATTGACTAGCCAAAGTGGAATCCTTTGCTACAGAGGCTACATTTCAGTTCTGGATGTGGCCGCAGTGTACAAAGAGGGTCGGATGACCTAGAAAGATACAATGGCAGCATCTCCTAAAATTTAGGGAACTGCTATTTTGGGACCTGAAAATGTGTTGGCGTCATTACCTCCGGAATGACAAAGGGAACATTTCCTTACTCTGCCGTGAAGTCAACTGGGCAACCGGTTGGGATATTTTTAGGCGGCAACCCCGAAACGGGAAAATGCTTGTAAATGTGCCAAGTGGCACATTCTGGTGCAGTTTCTAATGCAAGAGAGAGTTGGCGCTGAATTTTAAGCTGGGAGAGGCTCATTTGCAGCTTTTGTCACAGGTTAAGAGCTATGGAGTGCTTGCTTTCCCTCTTATGCACAGTGCGGTGCCAGGAGTGATGCCCTGCACGCTACGCACTGCCCTCTCTCTCCCCTTTGGCAGTATGTTATGCCCCTCTAGTGGGCTCTTCATTTGACCAATGTACAGTTGTGTGGGTTCATGCGCGATTGCCGAGGCAAGAGCCTCTTGCACAGGTACTGGATTAGCTAGCGGCTAATCCCCCCGCAGGTACAGGTGAATTCGGAGAGGTTTCACGCCAGAAATCTCGTCCGATTCAAAGGGCAAGTAGCCCTACAGGTGCGGGAGCTCGAGGACTTGCTAGGGATGCGACCGGCACGCGAAACGGAGCCCGAAACAGTGAATTACAGCCTGCTGTGTATTTTTGCAGGTTTAGGGTTTTGGCCCTAAACAGACCCTAATACCCCCAGGAGGTTCGGGGACGCAAGGGGACCGTTGTACAGGCGATCTGGCGCATTTTCAGGGCTGAAAACAGAGAATTCAGCGTGCTGCAGATTCTCGCCAGGTTTTGCAAAGTGCCCGTATGCGTCGGGAAAGTCAGTCAATGCGTGGGAATACTGACCGTGAAGGGTTCTAGTACAGTTATGCTGCCGAAATCGGGCTGGAACAGTGGAAATTCAGCCGAGTTTGTGCGGGGCAGCTTGTAGGAACCACAGCGTTTATTCCCTCTTTTGAACAATAAAGAAATACCGAAAGGGGCGCCTAAGTTAGGGGCCAATCTGGTGTCCGTCTACTCATACAGGTGCAATCTAGTAGCCTGTATCCCTCTCCCCTTTGATGTGTCTTGAAAGTACAAGTAAAATAGACGACTAATAATGGGTGAAAGCTAAATCAAGGTTTAAAGTAAAGTCTACCGCCCTTTTTGGATTGAACAGGCCGGTTTCATGGTTCCATCGACGGGATTAAATCACTTTTTCCCATAGAAGTGAGCCTTGGGCAGTTTTCGGCTTGAAGACACAGGGGATCATAGACCAGACACAGGAAATTGTAATTATGGCTGACAGACCAGATGATGTGACTGAAGAGGTTTCCTCTTCACAGGGTCAACAGACACATGAAGTGGGTGAGTCCTCAAGACCACCACAGACTGATGATGATATATTCAGGACCCAGTTGGCTACTGCTGTGGCTATGTTCACACAAGTAATGCAGAATCCGAGGTTTTTAGCCTTTCTGCAACCTCCTGTTCCGTCTCAGCAAGTTGGGTCACTGGATCATATTCAAAAGCCTGTTAAGGCTCGAGCACAGGTGATTCATACCGCACAGTCAATGGAAACACCTGTACACTTGACGGAGAACATGCAGTCTCCACAACGTATGCCTAAGGTGCAAGAACAGGTGGCTGAGATGCCAGTTTTTCAAGCTGTACCAATTCAGCCCGCCACCTTTCAGCAGCCTATAGCTGGTTCTAATGGGCAGGGAAGCAACCTACAGGCTATGCAACAGGTCTTCCCACCACCTTCAGTACACCCTGGCTATTTTGGAGGTGGATCGGTATTTCAGAGCATGGCTGGTCATGCACCTGGAAATCAGTTTTATACGCCAGGAACAGTGTTTGGGGGTGCTCAAACGATGATGCCTAACCCCATGTACAGTGTCATGGGTATGCAACCAGGGTTTCAAAGCACTCAAGGACAATTTGGGATGCCACAAGCAAATTTTGGTATGGCTGGAATTACAAATCAGCAGCCAAATATGGCATTTCCAGGTCAAGTTAATAGCGGCCAAGGAACACAGATGAACCCTATTAGTGTTCCCATGTTTCAGTCACTTCCATATGACAATTTAACGCCGCTGGAGAGGCCAACTCCGTACAAAGAAGGTGGCAAAGGAGTGTCATTCACGACCTTTACAGGGTTTGATGACAGGAAGAAGGCTCTTTCATTCCTCCAGCAGTTTGACAAGGCCTATGCAGGGGGAAACTTTACAGAGGCTTCAAAGGTCCGCAAGGCAGCCACTTTCTTGACAGGGAATGCGGGACAATGGTGGACAACTTTATTGCTTCAAGGGCAAGCTCCGTCCACATGGATTTACTTCAAGCAGATTTTTGCAGCAGCATGGTTATCTGATGATTTCGAAGCAGATGTCATGACAGAATGGCACCAGCTTAATGCTGCCACTTGCAGAAATCTGGATGATTACAATCGGAAGTTTTGGAAAGCTCTACTTCCAGTAACTTCCTATAGGTTTGTGCCATTGACAGAACAGATTGAAAAATACTGTTGTGGCCTACCTAAAGGATTGAGAAAGTACTGTACGAAGACAAAAGTCACTACTTTGACGCAGCTCATCGAGGTAGCAAACACTGGCAATGGTTTGCTCAAGGGAGAAGATTGTGAATTTAACACTGGCGTCAAGGCAGGATCAGGCAAGAAAAATTCGGCCAAGAAGCACGTTCCCAATGAGGCTCCTAAAGGGACTCAGGAGTCGGCCAACACAGGGAAAGACAAAGCTACGGCTGAATCAGAAAAA
The DNA here is from genome assembly GCF_014529385.1 of Adiantum capillus-veneris. NCBI lineage: Eukaryota > Viridiplantae > Streptophyta > Polypodiopsida > Polypodiales > Pteridaceae > Adiantum > Adiantum capillus-veneris. The sequence goes on along the minus strand of NC_140955.1, from coordinate 106,904,521 downwards.
GGACCAGCAAAGAAATGGAAAAGACGTTTTCCTCGCAAGTCAGAAGAGCAAAAGAAGGTCCTGAGGACAGAGAACAAATGCTTTATATGTGAGCAGCCTGGCCACATTGCTTACAACTGTCCTACAAAGAAAAGGCCAGCTGATTCTGAAGACAAGGAGGACAGGAAGGGAAAGAAGCCCATGGCTGGTCTAGTGCCAGATATGGTGGGCGACAAGCCAAATTCAGATGCAAGTGAGCTTTGCAGAGCATGGGGAAAGGTTAGGGATCAAACAGTGCTTATCTTCTTTGATCCAGGTGCCAAAGCCAACTTTATTTCCCCAGAATTGGCTTCAAAGTTGGGAATCAGACCTGAAGAGATGGGGTATACAGCAGAGGCAGGTTTGGCATGTCCTGGCCATACAGAGGCTGTGACACCCATCATTGGAAAGTTGCGTCTACATATCCAGTCCTATGTAGATGCTGAAGAATTTTACATCATGCCACTGGACGGATGTGATGTGTTGTTAGGTATTCCTTGGTTATTTCGTGTACAGGGAATCATGGATGCCTACAACAAAAAGATCACTGTACAGAGCAGGGGAAAGACTCACATTCTGGATGTAAAGCTTAAAGGGGAGTCTATTCCTACTGTATCAGCTTCTGCTATTACTTCTGTAATGAAAAAGCATCTTTCTGCGTACTTGGTTTTTGCACGTGAAGTGTCAGATTGTGATGAATCAAATTTATCTGTGCTAGATAAAGAAAGGTCAATGTTTTTACAACAGTATAGTGACTGTTTTTCCGATTCATTACCGTCTCAATTACCGCCAGAGAGACCCGAGGACCATGCGATAGATTTGGTGCCAGGCTGTAGCCCACCAAATAAGCCTCCGTACAGGGTTAGTGCGGCTCAGCAGAAAGAGATAATGGGCCAAGTACAGGAGCTGTTAGAAAAAGGGCTGATTCAGCCCAGTTCATCTCCATTTTGTTCTCCAGTATTGTTGGTGCAAAAAAAGGATGGCTCATGGCGTATGTGCATCGACTACCGTGCACTGAACAAGAATACCATCAAGAATAGGTTCCCTATACCTAGAATTGATGATATTATGGACAAATTAGAAGGAGCAGCTATGTTTAGCAGGATAGATCTAAAGAGTGGGTATCATCAGATCCGCATTAGATCAGAGGATGTGCACAAGACTGCTTTTAGAACAACGTTTGGCCTTTACGAATTTTTAGTGATGCCCTTTGGTCTCACAAATGCTCCTGCTACGTTCAATAGGATGATGGACAGAATTTTCCGTCCACACCAGCAGTTTGTTGGTACATTCTTTGATGACATGATAGTCTACTCAAAGAATGAAGAGGAGCATAGGCATCACTTGGCCATTGTGTTCAAAGAGCTACGCAGTCATAGGTTGCTCATCAATGCAAAGAAAAGTGAGTTTTTTCTGGAAGAGATTCACTTTCTCGGACACATTGTCTCAAAGGATGGTGTCAGAATGGATCCTGCAAAAGTCGAAGCGATCAAGTCATGGCCAAATTTGAAGACGGTGCATGATGTCCGAAGCTTTTTGGGACTATGCTCCTATTACAGAAGGTTTATCCGAAATTTCGCTGAGATTGCTTCACCTTTACATGCTCTTCAAAAGAAGGCAGTCACCTTCAGATGGACACAGAAAGAGATTTCAGCTTTTAATCTCTTAAAGGAAAAGATGACTTCAGATCCAGTCATTGTGTTGCTAGATCTTAGGAAGTCATTTGTGGTCCAGTGCGACGCCTGCGGTAGTAGCATTGGTGCTGTGCTAATGCAAGATGGCAGGGTAGTAGCCTATGAGAGTAGAATTTTGCAAGGGCCAGAGATGACCATGCAGGTCTATGAGAAAGAGTTACTGGCTGTGATTCATGCGCTCTTAAGTTGGAAACACTACCTGCTAGGTGCAGATTTCGTTGTCCAAACGGACCATCAGACCTTGCGATACTTCTTGACACAGACAAAGTTATCTGAAAAGCATATGCGATGGGCAAATATCTTGTCCATGTTCCATTTTCAGATTGTGCATGTGGAAGGCAAGAAGAACGTTGTGGCTGATGCCTTGTCTAGGAAGCCACAAATTTCAGCTGTGTCAATTCCTTATCATCATGAACTTGATGATATGAGAGAACAGTATGCAAATGATGAAGATTTCGCAAGGGTCTTCGAGCAACTAATGGATGGACAACGTCATGAACACTATCTTCTTAAAGACGGGTTCATGATGATGCATGGCAGATTGTGTGTCACAAAGCCATTGCGACGCAAAGTTATGGAAGAGAGTCATGTCCCACCGTATGCAGGGCATCGTGGTATCGATGCTACAGTTAAAGCGGTTGAGACATTCTTCTATTGGCCTACATTGAGAAGGGATGTGGATGCCTTTGTGCGAGAATGCCTAATATGCCAAAAGGTCAAGTTTGACAGGCAAAAGGCACCAGGGTTATTGCAACCACTACCTATTCCAGATAAACCATGGGAAAGTATTGCTATGGATTTTATCTTTGATCTTCCAAGAACGCAGACAGGAAATGATGGTATTTGGACCATTATTTGCAGATTCAGCAAACAGGCTCATTTTATTCCTGTCAGGAAGAAGATAAAGCCAGATCAGATGGCACGCTTGTTTATGAGCAATATTTTCAAGTATCATGGTATGCCACAGTCGATTATTAGCGACCGTGATCCACGCATGACTAGTTTGTTCTGGAGAGGCTTGTTTGAGAATATGGGCACCACGCTCAAATTCTCTTCGTCATTTCATCCTCAAACAGATGGGCAGTCAGAAGAGGCAAATTCTACTGTCCTAGATCTGCTGAAGTGCTATGTGTCAGAGCATAAAGGAAGGTGGGAGCAGTATTTGCCATTGGTGGAGTATGCATACAATAATACAGTGCATTCATCAACTGGCAAGGCACCCTTTGAGATAGTTGAAGGTGGCAAGAAAGTTCCTCCCATACTGCATACAAAGGACAAGATATTTGAAGCAGATAAGTATGTTCAAGACATGGATGAAATGTACAAGAAGGTCAAAGTGGCCTTAGAAAGGACTCAGGCAAAGCAAAAGAAAGCAGCTGATCGTCACCGTCGTGAAGTGGTATATTCACTTGGTGATTGGGTGCTTTTACGCTTTGAAAAGGCAAGGTTAAAGAAGATGAAGGGCAAGGAAAGAGTGTTTCCAAAGCTCAGCATGCGTTACTATGGGCCTTTTCAAGTATGCGACATAATCAGTGATGTTGCATATAGGCTGAAATTGCCTGACAGTTGGAAGATTCACAATGCGTTTCATGTGAGTCTTCTCAGACCCTATGTGGGTGATGTGCCAGAAGATATGCCAGCTGAAGATCAGCCGGAAGTCGAGGAACTAGACGAGATCTTGGTCCCTGAACAGATTTTGGCACACAAAGAAAGGAAAGTGAAAGGCAAGGTTGCTAGGCGTTACTTGGTAAAGTTCAGAAACTATCCACCAATGGATGCTAAGTGGATGGAAGAAGGTGAACTTGCAGAGTCACCAACTGTGTTATCACTTTACCTGGAAGCCTTCGCTTTGCAACCTACCTTGACCCCTTGAGTTTCAAAGCTACATGGATTGTCAGTGTGACAATCGCTTTTGAAACAAATGATGTACATGGTATTTAAAGTGAGCTCAAATCAAATACCTGTTACATGAATGTTAGAGCTGTACAGATTGTCAGTTTGGCAATTGCTCTTATGGAATGTCCAAAAGTTTGGTTAGTGCTATAGAAGTGAGTATTTCTTGTCAGTCTGTCAAGGATACAGTGATTGCTTCTATTAAAGAGTACATGTGTAACTGCATTCTTAAACTGTCGGTTTGGGTATGCTCGAAAGTGTTACGGGATCCAACGTGTACTATAAGACAGTGGCAAAATGTGTAGCTACCATTTTGTCATTGGGAAGTTAGTGACTCAAAACAATGGCAGAGTGCGAAGCTACCACTATGTCATTGGGACAGGGTTCACACGCAGGCAATACATGAGTCGACGAGGTGTTGAATACACCAGGGTTGACAATGAGCATGTATGTGTCGTATATGTGTCGACAGGTGTTGAATACATCAGTGTTGACAGTAAGCATGGACGACATAGATGCAAACGAGGACGTTTGAGATTTCAAGAGGGGGGTATGTCACCAGCGTGTGACTACTATCTATCCTTTTTGTTGATTTCTTTCTTATTATCTATTTACTTTCACTTTTTGGAAACACCCCTCGGGAAATCTAACTGCCCTGCATTGCATAGCTAGTGTGGAACTGTCCAGAGGGAGTCCAGGCCTGAGGGCAAGAGAGCACTAAGGTTGGACAAGGACTATGGTTAGCCAAGTGGGGTCATTGACTAGCCAAAGTGGAATCCTTTGCTACAGAGGCTACATTTCAGTTCTGGATGTGGCCGCAGTGTACAAAGAGGGTCGGATGACCTAGAAAGATACAATGGCAGCATCTCCTAAAATTTAGGGAACTGCTATTTTGGGACCTGAAAATGTGTTGGCGTCATTACCTCCGGAATGACAAAGGGAACATTTCCTTACTCTGCCGTGAAGTCAACTGGGCAACCGGTTGGGATATTTTTAGGCGGCAACCCCGAAACGGGAAAATGCTTGTAAATGTGCCAAGTGGCACATTCTGGTGCAGTTTCTAATGCAAGAGAGAGTTGGCGCTGAATTTTAAGCTGGGAGAGGCTCATTTGCAGCTTTTGTCACAGGTTAAGAGCTATGGAGTGCTTGCTTTCCCTCTTATGCACAGTGCGGTGCCAGGAGTGATGCCCTGCACGCTACGCACTGCCCTCTCTCTCCCCTTTGGCAGTATGTTATGCCCCTCTAGTGGGCTCTTCATTTGACCAATGTACAGTTGTGTGGGTTCATGCGCGATTGCCGAGGCAAGAGCCTCTTGCACAGGTACTGGATTAGCTAGCGGCTAATCCCCCCGCAGGTACAGGTGAATTCGGAGAGGTTTCACGCCAGAAATCTCGTCCGATTCAAAGGGCAAGTAGCCCTACAGGTGCGGGAGCTCGAGGACTTGCTAGGGATGTGACCGGCACGCGAAACGGAGCCCGAAACAGTGAATTACAGCCTGCTGTGTATTTTTGCAGGTTTAGGGTTTTGGCCCTAAACGGACCCTAATACCCCCAGGAGGTTCGGGGACGCAAGGGGACCGTTGTACAGGCGATCTGGCGCATTTTCAGGGCTGAAAACAGAGAATTCAGCGTGCTGCAGATTCTCGCCAGGTTTTGCAAAGTGCCCGTATGCGTCGGGAAAGTCAGTCAATGCGTGGGAATACTGACCGTGAAGGGTTCTAGTACAGTTATGCTGCCGAAATCGGGCTGGAACAGTGGAAATTCAGCCGAGTTTGTGCGGGGCAGCTTGTAGGAACCACAGCGTTTATTCCCTCTTTTGAACAATAAAGAAATACCGAAAGGGGCGCCTAAGTTAGGGGCCAATCTGGTGTCCGTCTACTCATACAGGTGCAATCTAGCAGCCTGTATCCCTCTCCCCTTTGATGTGTCTTGAAAGTACAGGTAAAATAGACGACTAATAATGGGTGAAAGCTAAATCAAGGTTTAAAGTAAAGTCTACCGCCCTTTTTGGATTGAACAGGCCGGTTTCAGCCCCCCGAACCAATTGGGGTGTGTGCAAAGAGAGAGACGGAGAGAGAGGTGTTATGTGTGGTTGAGAATCGAGAAGCGATTACGATAATTGAGATGCGATAAGTTGTGCTTTGTATGTGATTGTTGGCTTGGGTGTGTGCAGACGGGTATTTGCAGTGAAGTTTTGTTGTTTGATTTGTTTTTTCGAGAGGATCGGGGTGATGTGATTCCACCTAAGCTATAGAGAGACGTGTGTGTTGTTGGGTGTGTTTCCCCTTTCCCCTCTTCCAACGACTTGGCTCGGAACTCCGCCGAGTCGTGTCATCTCTCTCTCAGTTATTGAAGTGTTTTGAAGTGTTAAAGGTATTGCCAAGTGTAAAGTTTGCAGTTACCTCTGTGTTTCCGTCCGATCCCTCGTCGGAAGTGATTACAGAAAGGTTGTTTCTCAAGCTCAATATGCGTCACTATGGCCTTTTCAAGTACTTGACAAGATCAACGATGTTGCTTATAGGCTGAAATTGCCTGACAATTGATAGATTCATAATGCATTTCATGGGAGTCTTCTAAGGCCTTTTATGAGTGATCTGCCGGAAGATATGCCGAATGAAGATCAACGTGAAGTTGAGGAACGTGATGAGATCTTGGTACCTCAGCAAATTTTGGCACATAAGGAAAGAAAAGTTAAGGGAAAAGTTGCTAGACGTTATTTGGTGAAGTTCAAAAACTATCCACCTAAAGATGCAACGTGGATGGAAGAGAGTAAAATGTTAAAGAGTCACTAAATGTATTGCAGCTTTACCTTGAGGCCTTTGGTTTACAACCCACGTATACCCTAACTCAACATACTCAAATGTTAAGAGTCACCAAATGTATTGCATTGTTTGACGAGTGTTAAAGGTATAATGCTCACTTCTATGATAGTGCAATAGAAGTGTATATTGTTTGACAAGTGTTAAAGGTATAATGCTCACTTCTATGATAGACAGAAATGACAAAAGTATGAAGGTTTCATTCAGTCATTTGTATCTATGTTTCATGATGTTTCTTGCAGATACATGTGATGATAAAAGGGTGTTGGTCACACTAAATGTTCTATGGCATGTATATTAGGCATGCAATCGAGGACGTTTGAGATTTCAAGAGGGGGGTATGTCATGCGACTATGACAAACACTAACCTTATCTGTTGATTGCCTTTCCTTGATTTTTATTTAAGTTTTGGGACCCTCTTTTTGAAATCCCAAATGTCCGAACATTGCATGGCCAGTGTGAAATGGCCGATGGCCGAGAGTTTCACCTGCAGAATTGAAGCAAAGCAGCCACGAGATCGTTGGGCCGATCTGCACTGAAATCCGACTCATAAAAGGGTGGCTAGGCTCGGTTAAAGTCATTTAGGCCCCTTGTTGAGACTTCATAAGTTGGTGGGTGCTAGGAATTTAAACCAAAGGGCAAACTGGACACTTGGCAGCTCTGGAGCAATTCTGCAAGAAACTTCAGCAAGAGGAGGCGCCCAAAATCGATTTGGGGCTGTTTGGAGGCTGATTTGACTCATAAGTGAGCTACTTAGTGTGTGAGTAGTTGGTGCAAGTAATCACAACTTTAATAGAAAGCTTGCCTTTTGCTTTGTCTTATGTAGCACGATGATTCTGCTCTCGTGCACCTCTCTCCCCTTTTGAATACAAAATCATGATTCCCAACTCAAGGTCTTCTCATATGTATGTACAGTGGTGGGGAAAATATGCTCGATTGCCGAGGCAAGAGCCTCTTGCACAGGTGTCGGATTAGCTAACTACTAATCCCAAGCAAGTATAGGTTGATTTAGAGAGGTTTCTCGCGAGAAATCTCGTCCAAAATCAAAGGGCAAGTAGCAGCCCTATAGGTGCGAGAACTCAAGGGCTACCTGCAGATGCGTTCGGCATGCCAAAACAGAGAATTACAACAGTTCAAACCATAAACTGATCTCCAACCTCTTCAGTTCTAGGAAAGATCCCATTCGAAGCTTATTTTGGGAAGCCCGACGTCTCCCATTTTTTGATATTTGAGAGCGACGCATACGTCCATGTACCGAAGGAGCAGAGGGGGAAGTTTGACCCCAAGTCCAAGAGAATGTCTTTTTGTCGGCTACAATTCTCTTTCCAAGGGATATCGACTTTATGATCCAGAGAAGAACGATGTTGTACTCAGCCGTGATGTTGTCTTCGACGAGTGTTTACCTTGAGAGGGGGCTTCCACTCCCAAGTCTTCCACAATGACCCCGGATTTGCCAATACTTGGAGGCCCAGATTATGTTTTGCCTCTTGATGAACCCTCTTCTCCAACCCATATCCCTCATGCTACAGAGGAGGATGCACCCATTCCAAATAATGCAAATGAAAATAATTCTCATAATAGTGCAGAGTTAGGGCCAGATATACCAGTACCTCTTCCCCCTGGGAGCAAGTCAGACAAGGTTACCGTAAGTGGTTGTTGAAGATCTTGCGAGACGTAGTAACTCATATTTTCCAGCAGATTGGCATGAAGCTGGTACTACACAACAATCTTATGAAGAAGCTACCATGAACACCCCAGCAACCCCGGTCATGCTGGATACACTTAAGATTTGCTACCCTCAACTTTGTACCTTAGTAGAATGCCATCTTGAGCATTGGTTGCCATTATAGGAAATTTGAACAATAGATCAGACTATGTCCAAGAATCCCCATTCATGAACTGTGAACCCATTACGTCCAAAAATAATACTCCAAGATAACACATCATGTCCATGATCCAACCAACAACAATGGATTGGTGCACTCATCCATGTGTTTTACTTCTTATTGGTTCCCTCCCAGATGCATGTGCCTTGAACTCCGACCTACGGGTTCAAACACCGATAACTTGAACTCCAACACAAGGGTCCAAATTAATTATATGGAGCACTTCTTGCCCCTCTCTACCGCTCACAAGCCTCTCTATGGCTAAAGCTGGTGGTGGCACCAATCTCCATGTGACTAGAAGGCGGGAGTTTGTGCCAGTGTAGACTCCACTACACCACCAGCCTCTTTGTTGTCCTTCCCTGAGTCACTATCACTACTTTCCTCCTGATGCTTGCTTTTACCTTTGTCCTTTGTAGAATCTCTGTCTTTGCCTTTGGATTTGTAATCCTTAGCCAAATGACCACGCTTTCCACAATTGTAACAACGGTTCTTCGTCTTCTGTCACAAACTGATGACGTGGCAGCGTTGCAGGATCTCAGAAATGCGCCGACAGGCTGACCCCAGAAAATGCACCACAATTTGCACTGACAGACTGATACGTGGCAGCTAAATCACGTTGCTGACATGGCAGAATTGTACGGATTTCCGTAAACTGCATTGGCTGCTTTTTGGCAGTTTTTGGAGTCAATTGCTTTATGGGAATTATTATTTTTAGCAGTACAGCTTTTGGAGACTACTGCCTTCGAGTAAGAAGCTTTTAAAATAGAGATTTTTGGGGCTCTGCTTTTGGGCATCCCTGTGCCAATAAATAAGTTCGTTGGGCTTCACTTCTCAGAGCATCTGGACGCAGAGTCTGAGAGTGAGCACCTATCGACTCTCTTTGTACTTTGAACACAGATTAATATAAAACGAAATACCGAAAGGGCGCAAGTCTTTGGGGCCAATACCTTTGGGCATGAAACTACGCCGGGCCGTGTCATCTTTGTGAACTGTTTTGAAGTGAATATCTGTTGTGTTGCGGTAGAATCTTGACTTGGGGTGTCCAAGTTTGTTACAGTGGTATCGAAGCACAGAAAGATTCTTCTTCTACGGAGGATCCAATCCTTTTTGCAGCACACACAGCTTCTGGGAAAGAATCTCCGTGCCCGGACCCCGGACTTATTAGCTACTCCCACCCTTCATACATCGCACATCAGGCGCGCTCGCGTCTTCATCGCTTTGTCATACAGGGCATAAAGCCATAAACAATCCCAGATTACACATGGGTTCTCGTGAAGAATCTGCCAAAGATGACACCTCTCAGTGGGAAGGCAAAGAAAAGTTGAAAATCCAGCGCAGGAACTGAAGAAAAGAATGAAGATTTGGACCAAAAAAAAGAAAATCGAACAAGTTTGCCAAAAAGGAGTACAAACGTCAACTGCAGATTGGCATATGTGTGAACAGATTGATTAAGTACTCTAGGGACCCGAGATTGGCAAAACACCTAAAGAATTACCCAATTGATAAGATTTACTTGAGATGGCGTGTGGCCCTTGCTTCTCCTCTCAGGTAGGGAGGAAAGCCGGAAAGACAGACGAGTGTAGAAAAGCGGAACCTGTACTCGCAGAAAGACATGGACAAGCACTCTTGAATAGAAGCACTTCTACAGAGCCAACTAATATGACTTCCTCGAAGACAAGAGCAAGAAAACAAAAGAATTTAAAGGTGGACACGCAATTCAATTTGAATCTTTTTCTGGGTTTCGAGATGCTTCGAGGGCTTTTGCCTTCATTCAACAGTTTAACATAGCCTTCTCTGGAAGGCACTACTCCAAGCACTCCAAGATTAGGAGGGCTGCATCTTTCTTCAAGGGAAATGCTAGAACATGGTGGTCCACTCTTCTTTTGAGGAAGGAAGCTCCAATTAAATGGTTGAAATTCAAAAGGCTCTTTATTTCTTCTTGGCTAACTCGGCTGACTCGGGAGTACGAACGAGATATACGAACCGCTTGAAATCATCTTTGAATGACCAAGGGAGATTCTTTGGACGCTTATTGCGAGAGATTTTTGGAACTCTTTTCTACCAACCTCTTCATTTAAGAAGGTCTCTTTTAAGGAACAGATTGAGCGGTTTTGTTGCAGACTCCCTACAGAGATCCGAAACTACTACCTGGAACAAAAGTCAAATTCTATTCAAGAATTGATGGGTCATACGAAACGGCGTTTTGCGATATATTCGGGGAATTTGACTTACCCCACTAATGAGATCTTGACTCAAAGAACCCAACAGACCTCTCACAATGAAAGTAGAAAGAGAAAAACTTCCTAGAACAAAGAAAAGAAAGACACACGTCCCCGACTGACTCTTAAAGAAAGGGCTATCTATTTCAAAGAGGGAAAGTGTTTTGGTTGCCGGGAATTTAGACACATCTCAGCAAAGTGCCCCAAAAAGGCACAGCAAGAATAGACTGAAGACAGGCCAGAGAGTTCTAGAGCAGCAGAGGTTTAACAATGTCAGACTTTGTAAATAATTAATTTATTTACGAGAAAATAATTATCTAATTAGTTGTGTGCACACCAGAATAGAACTAGCAGTTCTAGGGTCTCAGGTGCGTCCAAATTTGGGACAGAGCACCTCAGGGAGACCCTAGCAGAAAATACCTTAAAGCCCTAGTGATTGGGAAATCGGGTCTTCAATGAAGGGGTAGATAGTAGCCTCAAATTCACGCTCAGAAAATTACGCGCTTCAGTGCGAGCACATGAATGAAATGGGATCCTTAGAACAACAGTAACCCTAAGGCCTGAATTATCTTTACGGCCTTAGGATAAATCAATTAAAATATTTTAAATGGTTTATGCTGGACCAAATGGTCAGACAAGTGCGAACAAGTGTGAACAGGTAATGTCAGAGCAGTGTCGGTACGGCATTGTGCTGGGGAGGAGTTAACATTTCACCAGTTGCATCTATGTGTGCAGTTGTGAGTTAATTTGCATATTTCATTGATAGCCTAGGGACTTTTAAATCCGAAAGTTGAATGGTTTTAAAGTTATTAAGTAAGTGTGCCAATTCGCACACTTACAAATGCAAATGGACTCTTTCACTCTCACTCTCACCCTCTCTTCTCTTAGCGTCCCCTCTTCTTGCTGGCTATTTAGAAGCACCCCCTCCCCCTCTTCACAGGTTGGCAGTGCACCTACCCCTCCAAATGTGAGCGTGCTCTACGCACCGAAGCTCTCCATCAAAGCTAGAGAATCAGCCCTTGCGGTGCATGTGGAGTCTTGGAGCTCCTATCACCTAGAACAAGGTTTCTCTTGATCATAGGCTGCTATGGGGGAAGATTCATCGTGAAAAAGTAGTAGAAAACTCTCTTTCTTTCACACCTAGCTGCTACAAATTCTCTGTTTTCAACACCTAATCACCTCCATTAGGGTGAATTTCAGCAAAGCACTCATAGAATCTAGTTCTTCTCTACCTACACTACGCGTACATTAAGTTTGGTGCGATTCCATCACGAAAAAGATCTCTATTTCGGCATTGGAACGTACTCAAGTAACATTTTCAGGTTATGTGCAGAAAATTACAGCAAGCATGTGTGCGTGCATTTTGCGTGTTTCTCCCTTGTTTTTATTGCAGGAATGATCATGTGTAAAGGACATAGTTAGCGGAAGGCAGACTCTCATTTATGAGAGCTTCCATGGAGTTTTGTGGAGGATAGACTCTCATTTACAAGAGCTTCCCAAAATCTCGCAGCAGAGGGAAAATCCTCTCAGTATTCAGAGAATAGTTCTCTCACTCTCTCAGTCAGAAGCAGAAAAGAAAGAAGAGAGGACGGGCTTTTGCCCCATTCCTTTGCTTGTAAAGAGTCTCCCTTAGTAATAAAGATATTCTCTTTATGGGGCGGGGGGCACCAACCCATCTTCTGGTCCCCAATGAAGTGTCAAGCTTTCTCCCTCTCTCTCTAATTCTCTTAAAATTTGAAGTGCAATTAAAAGTTATTTTACGCTTCCGTATTTCTGTGACAGTGGTATCAGAGCCACTTCATCTCTCTCTTTCTTAAGGGATTGACGACTCTTGGCAGACTGCAGAAATGGAAGGACGCGAGATAGAGTTCTCTATCCTTCAAAGGCAGGTTGCAGAGTTGCAAAAAGCTTTCTCCCATCCAATAGTCCAAAAGATTCTCCATACCCTCGACAAAGGGAAGCAGAAAGTGCAAATGGGGGAGAAATCCCGCAGAACCCAAAGACGCAAGAACCAAACAAAGATCCTTTAATTGGAACCTCCCGCATGCACGAGAGGCAAAGGAAACCTCCAAAACATCATGTGCGGTTTAATCCAAAGGTTCAAGAGCAGGATCCTCCTGATTCTCCTCAGTTTTCTTTCATGAAGGATCTGGATGACATAGACGCTTCAGAAGACATGTTTCTTGACGATCTGTAACAAACTTGGACACTCCAAGTCAAGAATCAACCGCGACAGCACCAAATAACCACTTCAAAACAATTCACAGATCACAATAGATTTGCACTGGCCCGGCAGAGTTCCGTGCCTAGAGATATTGGCCCCAAAGACTGGCGCCCCTTTCGGTATTTCTTTTTGTATTAATCAATCATCAAAGTACAAGAGAGCGGTTAGGGTTTCACTCTCAGACTCTGCGTCCAGATGCTCTGAGAAGTGAGGCCCTCACCACTAATTTAAAGGTTACAAGGGATGCCCAAAAGCAGAGCCCCAAAAGCTTTTAAAATCAAAAGCATCAGTTCTCTCTCTCTCTTAGAGAGTCTTTTCTCTTTTTTTTTTTATAAAAAAAAAGCAAAAGTAAAATTCGCGTCGCTCATCATTTTCCAAAAAAAAAAAAAAAAAAATTTAATAATCCGCCTCCGCGATTTCCGGAATTTAGGGTTTTTGGCAAAAATTAGGGTTTGCAAGAATTTTAGGGTTTTTGGCAGAAATTAGGGTTTCTGCTGTCCGCCACGTCATCACTTTGTGACATACCCCCCTCTTGAAAGCATTGTAATCGACCGCGATTACGCCTGCAAAACCGACAAAAGCCATAAACCGTCTTAGCAGACCCTGACTGTTAGTACCTACAAACTAGGAACACACATCTAGCACATGTACAAAATCGACAGTCACATCACATGACATCACAGGACATCACCAGACATCACAGGACATCACATGACATTCAACATTCATTCGGATCTTAGACCATGATTTATCGGCAATGTAGCTAGCAATCACATCTAGGTCCAATCGGGACCTCATCGATGTCCGATTGACTAACCCCTATTGCAACCATGTCTATTCGAGATCAATCAGACCAAAATGCTGCAGTCATTTCGGCTATCAGTTCCTGCACTCACAAGAAGTCAAGAACAAATCAGTATCATAATCAGGAATTCCATTTCATAAAGTCATCCAGCAGAATACTGTCAGCTCTCAGTATCCCTGAAGCTCAAAGAGACATCAGTGACTTTAGTATCAAAATCGAGGCATCTGTTGACAAAGGAGTGGAGTAACTCCCCTCTTGTGCATCCCACTGCACCAGATCTTCGGCCAAGCTGAATTCCGGGTTCCATTTGGAGTAGACTATGCTAAACCAAAAGCATCGAGGTAAAGTTTCACAATCCGAGGAGTATCTGCTAGGTCCTCCTCCTCCATCCACTTCGCATCAAATGCAAGAAAGTTCTTGAACTTAACCAAGAACCGCCTTCGGACTTTACCCTTATTCTTCGTATCATTATGTGCCAAAATCTGTTCAGGAACAAGGATCTCCTCGTTTTCTTCCACTTTGGGTTGCTCATCAGGCACATCACCCTTAACAGGTTTCAAGAGACTCACATGCAATGCATTATGAATCCTCCAAGTATCTGGCAGGTCCAATCGGAAGGAGACATCATTTATCTTGTCAGTAATCTGGAAAGGTCCGTAGTATCACATACTAAGCTTTGGAAAAAGCCTCTCCTTTCCCTTTTTTTTTTCTTAGGCGTGCCTTCTCAAAAGTAAGAGCACCCAATCATCCTCCTTCAGTTTCCAGTCGCGACGATGGCGATCCGCTGCCTTTTTCTGTCGTTCTTGAGACTTCTGTAAAGTCTCGTGAACCTTGGCAAAAGCCGTATCCAAATCTCGCGAATATTCATCCGCTTCAAATTTCTAATCTTTCGTGCTCAGGAAGGATGGAACCTTCGCAGCAGTTTCAACAATCTCTCATGGCGTCTTCCCCGTCGAAGAGTGTATCGTGTTATTGTAGGCAAATTCCACCAAAGGTAAGTTCTTTTCCCATTGAGTCTTCTGATGCGAGATACAAGACTTCAATAAATCTAAAATCACTGAATTGGCAATCTCAAATTGCCCGTCAGTCTGCAAGTGGAACGATGACGAGAACTGCAACCGCGTCCCAATGTTCTCCCAAATTGCCTTCCAAAACAAACTCATAAATTTGGGGTCTCTGTCGAAGACAATCGTCTCAGACGTGCCATGTAATCGGAAAATCATCGTGATCATTCTGTATTCTCGGGAGATCAAAAAAAAATGAAATCCATTTCAATATTTTCCCAGGGGCGGGTGGGTATGGGTAAAGGCTGTAACAATCCCTGTTTCTTATGCCTGTCAAACTTGACCTTCTGGCATACCAAGCAACTGCGCACAAACTCTTTCACATCCTTCTTCAGTCTCCGCCAAAAGAAATCTCTCTCTACCCCTTTCATGGTGGTAGGAATGCCGCGGTGACCCGTAAAAGGTGGACAGTGGCAATCAGTCATAACCTTTTTCCTCAACGGCTGTGTAACGCACAACATAGTCTTTTTCATCAAGTAGCCTTCCTGAAGGGAGTATCCAGCTACTGTCTCCCCATCCCGTATCCGTGTGAAAATATCTGCAAAATCTGTATCTGTGGCACACTGATCGACCATATCCTCGAAGCTCCTATGATGTATCGCGGAAATAGCCAGAACCGACGGTTTCCGAGACAAAGCATCTGCCACCACATTCTTCTGTCCCTGCACATGGACAATCTGGAAGTGAAACTGTGACAAGATGTTCACCCACCGCATCTGCTTTTCCGAAAGCTGCTTCTGTGACAAGAAGTAGCGCAAACTCTGATGGTCTGTAAAGACAATAAAATCCGCTCCGAGTAGGTAATGCCGCCACTGAGTAAGAGCATGGATAACCGCCAAAAGCTCTTTCTCATAAATCTGTGCTGTCATCTCCGGCCTAGAGAACAAACGGCTCTCGTAAGCTATGACATGGCCTTCTTGCATCAAGACCGCACCCAGACTACGACCACAAGCATCACAATATACTTCGAATGACTTCTGCAAGTCCGGCAAAGTCAAAATAGGTCCCGTAGTCAATTTCTCTTTCAATGTCTGAAAGGCAGTCACCTCTGTGGGTCCCCACGAAAAAGGTACTCCTTTCTGTGTCAAGATATGCAAAGGGGAAGCAACCTCTGCAAACTTTCGTATGAACCGCCTGTAGTACGAACACAGTCCCAAGAAGCTTCTAACTTCATGGACATTCCTCAAATCGGGCCAATCACGGATATTCTCTATCTTGGCCGGGTCCATTCGCACTCCTGCTGCTGACACAATGTGTCCCAAAAAGTGTATCTCTAGTAGGAAAAATTCACTTTTCTTAGCATTAATCACTAATGTGTGATCTCGTAATGCCTAAAAGACTTGAAGCAGATGATCTCAGTGTTCTGCCTCATTCTTCTAGAAAACAATGATGTCGTCAAAGAAAGTGCCAACAAATAGCCTGTACTCTCGAAAAATCCTGTCCATCATCCGGTTAAATGTCGCAGGAGCATTGGTTAAGCCAAAAGGCATCACCAAAAACTCAAATAACCCAAAAGTCGTCCGAAAAGCTGTCTTGTAGACATCTCCTGGCGCTATCCTGATCTGATGATATCCACTCTTCAAGTCAATCCTGCTAAAGCACGAGGATCCCTGTAACCTGTCGAGTATATCATCGATCCTAGGAATCGGAAATCTGTTCTTGATGGTGATTTCGTTGAGAGTGCTATAATCGATGCACATTCTCCAAGATCCGTCTTTCTTCAAAACCAACAACACTGGAGAGCAATACGGTGAAGTACTAGGCTGGACAAGACTTTTTTCCAAGAGGTCTTTCACTGAGTTCATAATCTTTTCATTCTGTACTCGGCTCACACGATAAGGTGGCCGATTCGGTGGCGTGCTTCCAGATATCAGATCAATGGTATGATCTTCAGGCCCTCTCAAAAGCAATCGGCATGAGCGTGGAGAAAAAAAAAAAATCTTGGCATTCTTTTCTTCAGGTCAAAACATATTCAATCTTTATCCATCGTTCAGTTCTCCCAAAAGAATGAGTAAGAAAACTGAAGTTCATCAAGTACAATCTCTAAGCCCTTCATTTATCAAAGTCGCTTTCTCGGCCCGGTAGTCAACCACGGCGTAGTTCTTGTGGTACCAAGGGATCCCAAGTAGAACGTCACTCGCGTGCCCTGAACACCCCTGTCATTGCAAACAAAGTTTGCCAATGCTCGGTGTAATGGCAACATCCCATCCGGGTGCCAGTCGAACTACCTCCGCCTGTGGCGTCAGTCTGTCGGGCGTAGTTCCAAATCGAGCTGCCAATTCCAAGTGAAAAGAAGTTGGCCTTGGCTCCTTCAAAAGAGCTTCTTGATCCTTCACTTTGCCCCAAAAAAAAACGGCAAAGTTTGTACTTTCATTCATTTGATTCGGTGCAAGTCCCACGCCATGTGGTACCAGTTCTGCTTTTCTATCTGCCTTTTCTGCCACATTCCTCAGCTGCTCTCGAACTCTCAGACCTGTCGTCGTCTTTATCATTCTGTTCTTTCTGTGCCTTATCAGGGCACTTTGCGGAAATATGTCCATGTTTCCCGCATCCAAAGCACTTCCCCTCTCTGATGAAGCGAGCTTTCTCCTCAGGAGTAAGCTTGGGTCGTGCATCCTTTTTTTTTCTCTGGGTTGCTCTTTTTCATTCTACTTTCATTCCCAGAAGTCTGTTTGGCTCGTTGTGTCATGGCCTCATCTGTGGGGTAGGTCAGACTGCCAGAGTGAATGGCAAAGCCCCGCTTCGCATGACTCATCAACTCCTGAATAGAAGCTGACTTCTGTTCCAAGCAGTGATCTCGGATCTCTGTAGGTAGACCCAAGGTAAACCGCTCAATTTGTTCTCTGAACGAGATCTTCTTGAATGAAGAGGCGGGTAGAAAAGAGCTCCAGAATCTTTCACAATAAGAATTCACTGTATCGCTCTTGGTCATCCGGAGATGGTCCCAAGCAGCTCGTATATCTCGCTCAAACTCTTGAGTCAACCAAGAAGAAATAAAAAGCCTCTTGAATTTCAGCCATGTAACTGGCACAGTCTTGCTTAATAGAAGCGTGGACCACCAAGTACGAGCATTCCCCTCAGAGTAAGAGGCAGCTCTCCGAATCTTGGAGTGCTCTGAATAGCGTCCTCCCGCGAAAGCGATGTCAAACTGCTGTATAAGAGACAAAGCCTTCGAAGCATCTGAGTATCCTGAAAAGTATCAAACTTGATCGAGTGGCCACCTTCCTTAAACTCTCGGACTTTCTTGCTGTTATCTTCGAGAAAGTCATACTGGTTGGCTTTGTAAAAATTCTTCTTGTTCGCATAAAACTTTCCGTCATCGGAATCTGAGCTGTCTGTAGACGAGTCCTCAGTAGAACTGTCAGTCTCTGGGCGAGATGTAGCCTTCTTTGCCTTTTTCTTGCCCGTTCCGAAGCTTTGTGTCTTGCTTCGCTTTTTTCTTTTTTTCTGTCTTCTTCGCTCTAATCCGAGGAGCTAGAAGAACTGTCAGAAGAAGAAGAAGAAGAACTGGGTACTCCTTCAAATCGAACACGCTTCTTCCGTTTCTTTGCTTTGTCGAATGTCGACTGACGACCCAAATATCCCGGGAAGTCAGTACCTTTGTGCTGCTTTTTGCCGTGCTTTTTGCCTTTCTTTTGCACGTCGAAAAGCTGAGCAATCCGTGCATCAACCACGTTCTCCAGTTCCTTCTCCGTATATTTCTTGGAGGTAGAAGGTTTCTTGAGAGCGGGTTTCGGGAGTGGTGTTGTGGTTCTCTGCCACTCCATCTGTACCTCTTTCAAAGAGGTCTGGTTCATATATTTTACCATCTTCGGGTCCTTGGCAAAATTGAGCATCATCTTTGTTGCATCGCCAATCAATTGACGACGCTCCATCTCTGTTTGCTCCGCCTGAGTAGGCCGAGGCAGGCCATACTCTCTGTCTGAATCTTCGTTGTGATCCCAGGCCGCATCTCCAGATGTAGAGGGAGTCGACTGATCATTGTCTGAAGCCATAGGTGCCGCGGAAAAAAATTCGGGGATCGGATTTCCCGTAGAAGAGAAATCGGCCGTGCTCTGATACCACTGTAACAAACTTGGACACTCCAAGTCAAGAATCAACCGCGACAGCACCAAATAACCACTTCAAAACAATTCACAGATCACAATAGATTTGCACTGGCCCGGCAGAGTTCCGTGCCTAGAGATATTGGCCCCAAAGACTGGCGCCCCTTTCGGTATTTCTTTTTGTATTAATCAATCATCAAAGTACAAGAGAGCGGTTAGGGTTTCACTCTCAGACTCTGCGTCCAGATGCTCTGAGAAGTGAGGCCCTCACCACTAATTTAAAGGTTACAAGGGATGCCCAAAAGCAGAGCCCCAAAAGCTTTTAAAATCAAAAGCATCAATTCTCTCTCTCTCTTAGAGAGTCTTTTCTCTTTTTTTTTTATAAAAAAAAAGCAAAAGTAAAATTCGCGTCGCTCATCATTTTCCCAAAAAAAAAAAAAAAAAAAAAAAAAATTAATAATCCGCCTCCGCGATTTCCGGAATTTAGGGTTTTTGGCAAAAATTAGGGTTTGCAGGAATTTTAGGGTTTCTGGCAAAAATTAGGGGTTCTGCTGTCCGCCACGTCATCACTTTGTGACACGATCCGTCACAACAGGAAGTGCATTCAAGGGAAAGGACTCCTGTCCACAAGGAGTCTAAGCATAGAAAGAAGGAGCACCATAAGAGGAAGCACCACAAGCAGAAAACACTCAAGTCAAGTGATAAAGATGTAAAATTCGACACTTACAATGGACGGCATGATAATGATAAAGCCTTGGCTTTCATCCGCAAATTTGAAGTTGCATTTGTAGAAGGGAACTTTAAAGAAAGATCCAATCTTCGACATGTCAGTATGTACTTGAAAGGCATCGCCAGCAGTTGGTGGTTAACCCTGATCCTAGAAATACGCAAGCCCCAAGATTGGATTGCTTTCAAGGAGTTCTACGCACAGTTCCCTCCTTCAGACTATGAGGAAGAGGTAAAGAAAGAATGGGATCGACTCTCACAATCACAGAACGAAACTGTTCCACGCTATGTGGATAGGTTTTGGAACGTTCTCTTGTGAAAGTCACCCCATTCAAAAAGATTGAAGATTCGGAGAAGATGCGCAAGTTTGAAGTTGAAGCCTTGCAAAAGGCTATGAAGCTTTACCCTCGAGGTAACTTGCAAATACTTATGGAATCAGCTCGCATAGCTGATAGAATACATGACAAGGGTACTCCCAAGAAGATGGAGCAAAGCACTTATCATGCCAAGCAGAAGGCTCTCCATGAACACCCTACCTCTACTTCTTCTTCTCAAAAGAAGAAAAGAACCGCCTACGATGCAAAAGCAAAGCCAAACCAGCCCACGAAAGGGAAATATCTCTCTCCTGCTGAATTGAAAACCTACATCAGTGAAGGAAGATGGCTTCAAGTGTGGACAAATTGGACATATGAAGGGTGATTGCCCTACCAAAACCCCGCAACCACCTTCTTCCAATGCAGTCCCAGATGTAAAGGGGAATACAACCAAGGATTAGAAAGAAAGATCTCTTCTCAAAGCATTGGGTAGCATCAACAACCAACGGGATCTTATTCTGTTTGATCCTAGCGCAGTACAGACAATTTCATCTCTACAAAGCTAGTTGTTTGATGACCTGAATTTACAACCCAACCGTTTTGGAGTTTCTATTCTAGCACTATCTGCTTTCAAAGGGCAAAACTCCAGTTCTACTTCAATCATAGGGAAGCTGAATTTAAAGGTCTACAACTACAAAGATCAAGAGTCTTTCTTATTAGCTTCACTTGAAGGGTGTGATGTCATCTTGGGAATGCCTTGGCACTACAAGATACATCCCATTCCTGACTATGTTCAAAAAACTTTATCCTTTGATCATAAAGGAAAGCAATATCTTGTACTTGCAGATGCAGGTAATTTGCGTATCCCCATCGCCAATCACATTGCAATCAAGAAAGTAATGAAAAAGTGTGTTTCAACGTACTTAATTTTTGCAAGAGAGAGAGATGTGTCTGCTTCACAACTTTCTTCCTCTTTAGAGAAAAAAAGAATTAAGTTATTAGAAAGTTTTGAAGATTGTTTTGCAGATGAACTTCCAAATGAACTCCCACCTTCTCGACCTAAGGATCATACAACTAATTTGATCCCAGGAAGTTCTCCTCCAAATCAGCCCCCTTATCGCGTTAGTTTAATGCAGCAAGAGGAAATCCTCAAGCAGGTTAACGAACTTTTGGAGAAGGGTCTAATAAGGCCTAGTACTTCTCCATATTGTTCAACTGTCTTGCTAGTACATAAAAAGGATGGCACATTCCGCATGTGCATAGACTACAGATCTTTAAATAAGATCACAATCAAGAACCGATTCCCAATCCCTCGGATTGATGACATTCTTGATAAGTTACAAGGAGCAAGTGTCTTTAGTCGAATAGACTTGAATAGCGGGTATCATCAAATCCGCATAGCTCCTCAGGATGTACATAAGACTTCATTTAGAACAACCTTCGGGTTGTATGAATTCTTAGTGATGCCTTTTAAACTCACTAATACACCAGCCACATTCAACAGAATGATGGATAGAATCTTTCACTCATATAGAAGATTTACAGGAGTTTTCTTCAATGACGTCTTAATCTTCTCAGAGACGCAAGACGAACACTATAAGCATCTCGCATTAGTGTATGAAGAATTACGCAAACACAAATTATTTGTGAATGCTAAGAAGAAAGTTCTTTTTAAAAGAAATTCACTACTTCGGCCATATAGTATCTCACAACCAGGTGAGAATGGACCTTGATAAGACTCATGCAGTTGTAGAATGGCCTACGCCAACTACAGTACATGACGTACGAAGTTTTCTCGGTCTTTGTTCCTATTATCGGCGTTTCATTCAAGCCTTTGCTGCCATAGCGGATCTTCTCCATGATTTGACAAAGAAGCGGATTCCATTCCATTGCGGGCCTAGGCAAAAACAAGCTTTTGAAAAGCTTAAGTATCTACTCAGTCACGGAGCTGTTCTCACCGTCCCTGATCTTTGCAAACCTTTCCAGGTGTACTGCGATGCATCTGGAGATTGTGTAGGAGCAGTTTTGAACCAAGAGGGTCACGCCATAGCCTACGAAAGTCAGCGCTTTAAAGATGCAGAGTTGCATGCTTCCATTTATGAGAAAGAGCCAATGGCAGTAATTCATGCTCTTTCCATTTGGAAACATTATCTGTTAGGAGCTGATTTTATAATCAAAACAGATCATCAATGTCTTCGCTACTTTCTCACACAGAGAAAGTTTTCCAAAAAGCAGATGACATGGCCAGAGTTTACACACTTCTGGAACAAAGAATGCGGTAGCAGATGCTCTCTCTAGGCGTCCAAAGATCAATGCAATGACAACAATTTATCATGAGGAACTAGAATCTCTCAGTGAGATGTATTCTCAAGATCCACACTTCGCTACAATTTGAGTAGATCTTCAAGCTGGTCATTCAAGGCCACCTTATTTCATTAGAGATAGTACACTATATCGCCAACAAGCAATATGCATAATTCAGTCCTTACGACAGAAGGTGATGAATGAAGCACATAATTCTCTTTATGCCGGGCATCAGGGAATTGCTGCTACCACTAGTGCCCTCGAAAGATAAAGTGAAATATGACAGACATAAAGTTTATGGCAAGCTTCAGCCACTCCCTGTGCCGAACACGCCATGGGAAAGTATTGCCATGGATTTTATTACGGATCTTCCTCGATCCAAGAATGGAAATGATGCAATCTGGACTATAGTAGACAGATTCAGTAAGCAAGCACATTTTCTTCCAGTAAAGAAGACGATCAAAGCTGATCACATGGCTAGAATATTTCTAGCTCAGATTTTTAAACACCATGAATTGCCAAAGACTATTGTCAGCGATAGAGATCCCCGCATGACTAGTCTATTTTGGCAGGCATTGTTTGAAAACTTGGGAACTAAGCTTGACTTTTCATCAGCTTATCATCCTCAAACAGATGGTCAAAGCGAAATCGCTAATGCCACTGTTTTAGATCTCCTCAAGTGCTATGTTTCGGAACGACAATCCGAATGGGAACAGTACTTACCAATCGTTGAGTTTGCGTATAATAATACCATACATTCCTCAACTGGTAAAGCTCCCTTCGAAATTATTTATGGGAAGCCACTCTTACTTCCTATTATGGTTACCAAAGAAAACATCTTTGCCGCAGATGAATTTGTGCGCAATATTGATACTACCTACCAACAAGTAAAGCAAGCAATTCTTCGTACTCAAGAGCAACAGAAGAGAAAAGCAGACAAGCACAAAAGGAATCTCAATCTTGAGAAAGGACAATATGTCCTAGTTCAGTTCAAGAAAGCTAGATTGAAAAAGCGGGTTGAAAAAGGGAAAGTTGTTAAACTTTCCCATAGATTTTACGGCCCTTTCAAGATTACAGATAAAGTCAATGAAGTGACTTTTAGATTGGATTTCCCTTCTCATTGGCGCATCCATAATGCTTTTCATGTAAGTCTCCTCCGACCATATGTTGGACCTCCTCGAGTGGCGCCAATACAAGAAGATCCTCCAAAACTCGAAGAGACTGAGGAAATCCTTCAACCTGAACAGATAATACACCACTCTGAGAAACAGCTAAAGTCCGGGAGCTTACATCGAAAGTATTTAGTCAAGTTCAAGAATTACACTTCTTTAGATGCAAAGTGGATGATTGAGTCCAATCTCAAGGACTACCCATACATCTTGCACAGCTATATGACGGTCTACAATTGAGGTCAACTGTTTAGAACCAAGAGGGATGTAACAATGTAATTTGTAAATAATCAATTTATTTACAAGAAAATAATTATTTAATTAGTTGTGTGCACACCAGAATAGAACTAGCAGTTCTAGGGCCTCAGGTGCGCCCAAATTTGGGCTAGAGCACCTTAGGGAGACTGTCACAAAGTGGTGACGTGGCTTCCGAGAGCAGAAACCCTAATTTCTGCCAAAAACCCTAATCTACAGAAACCCTAATTTCTGAAAACCCTAACCCTAATTGCTGGCTGAAACCCTAAAACTGGCGGCTGAAATGCCACGTGGCAAGCAGTACGGATTTCCGGATTTTACGGGCTGAAAAAAAGTAACTTGGGCGACGCAATCTGGTTGCTTTTCTCCACGCAAGTTATGTCAGGAGAGAGAGAGAGAGAGAGAGAGAGAGAAAGATTATCTGCTTTATTTTATGAAAGCTCTCTTGTGTGAGAGAGAGAGAGAGAGAGAGAGAGAGAGAGAGAGAGAGAGAGAGAGAGTTTGCTTTTGGAACTGAAACTTTTGGGGCTCTGCTTTTGGGCATCCCTTGTAATCATTAAATAAGTGGTTTAGGGCTCACTCTGCAGAGCATCTAGACGCAAAGCCTGAGAGTGAAACCCTAACCGCTCTTTTGTACTTTGACATTGATTTAATACATAAAGAAATACCAAAAGGGGCGCCAGTCTTAGGGGCCAATATCTCTAGGCACAGAACTCCGCCAGGCCAGTGCAAATCTATTGTGATCTGTGAATTGTTTTGAAGTGGTTATTTGGTACTGTCGTGATCCATTCTTGACTTGGAGTGTCCAAGTCCGTTACAGTGGTATCAGAGCACGGCCGAATTCTCTTCTACGCGAAATCCAATCCCCGATTTTTTTTCGGCAGCACCTATGGCTTCACGCAAGGATCAATCAACTCCCTCTGCATCTGGAGATGCGGGCAGGGATCACAACGAAGATTCAAGCAGAGAGTATGGCCCACCTCGGCCTACTCAGGCGGAGCAAGGAGAGATGAAGCGTTGTCAATTCATCGGCGATGCAACAAAGATGATGCTCAGTTTTGCGAAGGACCCGAAGTTGGCAAAATATATGAGTGAGACTTCTTTTCAGGAAGTGCATGCGCAGTGGCAGAAAACCACTACACCACCCCCGAAACCCACTCTCAAGAAACCTTCTGATCATAAGCAATATTCAGAGAAGGAACTAGAAGAGGTTGTTGATGCACGGATTGCTCAGCTTTTTGACGCACAGAAGAAAGCCAAAAAGCACGGCAAAAAGAAAAAGAAAGGCACTGACTCCCGGGGTATTTGGGTCGTCAATCGACATTTGACAAAGCAAAGAAACAGAAGAAGCGTGTTCACTTTGAAGGAGTACCCAGTTCTTCTTCTTCTTCTTCTTCTTCTGACAGTTCTTCTAGCTCTTCAGATTCGAGCGAAGAAGACAGAAAAGGCAAAAAGCAAAGCAAGAAATAACGCTTCGGAAAGGGCAAGAAAAAGGCAAAGAAGTCTAAATCTCGCCCAGTGACTTACAGTTCTACAGAGGACTCGTCTACAGATAGTTCAGACTCCGATGACGGAAAATTTTATGCGAATAAGAAGAATTTTTATAAAGCCAACCAGTATGACTTTCAAGTTTCTGGAAGATAAAAGCAAGAAAGTCCGAGAGTTTAAGGAAGGTGGACAGTCGATCAAATTTGACAATTTTTCAGGATACACAGATGCTTCGAAGGCTTTGTCTTTTATACAGCAGTTTGACATCGCTTTCACGGGAGGACGCTACTCAGAGCACTCCAAGATTTGGAGAGCTGCCTCTTACATTAAGGGGAATGCTCGAACTTGGTGGTCAACGCTTCTTTTAAACAAGACTGCGACAGTTAAATGGCTGAAATTTAAGAAGCTTTTTATTTCTTCTTGGTTGACTCAAGAGTATGAACGCGATATACGAGCTGCTTGGAACCATCTTCGGATGACCAAGAGAGATACAGTGGATGCTTATTGCGAGAGATTCTGGAGCTCTTTTCTACCCGCCTCTTCATTCAAGAAGATCTCATTCAAAGAACAGATTGAGCGGTTTACCTTGGGTCTACCTATAGAGATCTGAGATCATTGCTTGGAACAGAAGTCAACTTCTATTCAGGAGTTGATGAGTCCTCAGAAACGGGGCTTTGCCATTCACTCTAACAGTCTGACCTACCCCACCGATGAAGTCATGACACAACGAGCCGAACAGACTTCAGCGAATAAAAGTAGAAAGAGAAAGAGCAACCCAGAAAAGAAGGATGCACGACCCAAGCTTACTCCTGAGGAGAGAGCTCGCTTCATCAAGGAGAGGGATTGCTTTGGATGTGGGGAACATGGACATATCTCCGCGAAGTGCCCTAACAAGGCACCGAGTGAACAAGATGAAGAAAGGCCAAAAAGTTCTAAAGCAACTGAGAGACGTGGCAGAAAAGGCAGATAAAAAGAAAAATTGGTACCACAAGGCGTGGGACCTGAACCGAATCAAATGAATGAAAGTATAAATTTTGCCGTTTTTGGGGCAAAGTGCAAGATCAGGAAGCTCTTTTGAAGGAGCCAAGGCCAACTTCTTCACACTTGGAATTGGCGGCTTGATTTGGAACTACGCCCGACAGGCTGAGGCCACAGGCGGAGGTAGTTTGACTGGCACCCTGACGGGATGGCCATTACACCGAGCATTGGCAAACGTCGTTTGCAATGACAGGGGTGTTCAGGGCACGCGAGTGACGTTCTACTCGAAATCCCTTGGTACCACAGGAACTACGCCGCGGTTGACTACCGGGCAGAGAAAGCGACTTTGACAAATAAAGAGCTCAGAGATTGTACTTCATGAACTTCAATTTCTTTACTCTTCCTTTTGGGAGAAAACTGAACAATGGATAAAGGTCGAATATGTTTTGACCTTAACAAAAGAACGCCAAGATTTTTCTCCACACTCATGCCGATTGATTTTTAGAGGGCCTAAAGATCATACCATTGATCTAATACCTGGAAGCACACCACCGAACTGGCCACCTTACTGTGTGAGCCGAGCACAGAATGAAGAGATTATGAACCAAGTGAAAGACCTCTTGGACAAGGGTCTTGTCCAGCCTAGTACTTCAGCGTATTGCTCTCCAGTGTTGTTGGCTTTGAAGAAAGACAGATCTTGGAGAATGTGCATCGATTATAGAGCTCTCAACAAAATCACCATCAAGAACAGATTTCCGATTCCTAGGATCGATGATATACTCTACAAGTTACAAGAATCCTCGTGCTTTAGCAGGATTGACTTGAAGAGTGGATATCATCAGATCAGGATCGCGCCGGGAGACGTCTACAAGACAACTTTTCGGACGACTTTTGGGTTATTTGAGTTTTTGGTGATGCCTTTTGGCTTAACCAATGCTCCAACGACATTTAACCGGATGATGGACAGGATTTTTCGAGAGTACAGGCTATTTGTTGGCACTTTCTTTGACGATATCATTGTTTTCTCCAAGAATGAGGCAAAACACAGAGATCATCTGCTTCAGAGATACACTTTTTGGGACAAACTGTCTCAGCAACAGGAGTGCAAATGGATCCGGCCAAGATAGACACTATCCGTGATTGGCCCGATTTGAAGAATGTCCATGGAGTTACCTTCCTTAGCACAAAAGATAAGATTTTTGAAGCCGACCAATATACGAGGGACTTGGACACTGCTTTTGCCAAGGTCCGAGAGGCTTTAGCGAAATCTCAAGAAAGACACAAGAAGGCAGCAGACCGACACCGTCGCGATTTGAAATTAAAGGAAGACGATTGGGTGCTCTTAAGTTTCGAGAAGGCACGCCTAAGAAAGAAAAAGGGAAAGGAGCGGCTTTTTCCAAACATTAGCATAAGATACTGTGGACCTTTCTTTCCAAATAAAAGAAAAGATAAATGATGTCTCCTTTAGATTGAAGCTGCCCGATACTTCGAGAATTCACAATGCTTTTCATGTGAGTCTCTTGAAACCTTTTAAAGACGATGTGCCCGATGATAGGGAGCCAGATGAGCAACCCAAAGTGGAGGAAAGCGAGGAGATACTCATTCCAGAACAGATATTGGCACATAAAGATAGAAAGATTAAAGGTAAAGTGATTAGGCGGTTCTTGGTTAAATTCAAGAACTATGCTACGTTGGATGCAAAGTGGATGGAGGAGAAGGACCTAGCAGATACTCCTCAGATTTTCGAACTTTACCTTGAAGCATTCGGTTAGCAATAGTCTACTCCGATAGAACCCCGATTTCAGCATGGGTGAATCTAGTGCAACGGGCTTGCACAAGAGGGCAGTCGCTCCGCTCCTTTGTCAACGGATTACCCCGATTTTGATATAGTCACTGATGTCCCTTAGGGTTTCAGGGATACTGTTGGGCTGACAGTATTTTGCTGTATAATTTTATGAACTGGAATTTCCGAAAATGAAAATGATATTGATTGATTTGTACTTGACTTGTTTGAGTGCAAGAACTGAAAGACAAAATGACTACAGCATTTCGGTCTCATAAATCTCTATAGACACGATTGCAATAAGGATTAGTAAATCGGGCATCTGTGAGGTCCCGTCTAGATCTAGATGCGATTACTAAATACGATGCCGATTAATCATGGTCTGAGATTTGAAATGAATTTGAATGTGATTTGTCAAGTGATGTCATGTGATGTCCGGTGATGTGACTGTCGATTGATACATGTGCTAGATGTGTTGTGTCTAGTGCGTCGGTACTAACAGTCAGTGTCTACTAAGACAGTTTATGGCCTCTCTCGTTTTGCAGGCGTAATCGAGGGCGATTACAATTCTTTCAAGAGGGAGGTATGTCGCAAACTGATGGCGTGGCAACGCTACAAGATCCCAGAAATGCGTCGACAGGCTGACATGAGCAGTTCCCGAAAAATGCGCCGTAATTTGCGTTGCCTAACTTACACGTGGCAGCTGTACGTACGCCGCAAATCACGTTGCTGACGTCGCAAAATTTACAGATTTCCGTAAACTTGTACTGGCTACTTTTTGGCGGTTTTTGGAGTATTATTTTTAGCAGTAAAGCTTTTGGAAATTACTACTTTTGAGTAAGAAGCTTTTAAAATAGAGATTTTTGGGGCTCTGCTTTTGGGCATCCCTTGTACCAATAAATAAGTTGGTTGGGCCTCACTTCTCAGAGCATCTGGACGCAGAGTCTGAGAGTGAGTACCTGCCGACTCTCTTGTACTTTGAACACAGATTAATATAAAAAGAAATATCGAAAGGGGCGTCAGTCTTTGGGGCCAATACCTCTCGGCACAGAACTACGCCGGGCCGTGTCATATTTGTGAACTGTTTTGAAGTGAATATCTGTTGTCTCGCGGTAGAATCTTGACTTGGGGTGTCCAAGTCTGTTACATCTTCTTTCTGGAACCCGAAGCAACAAGTGCTTCCCCACCTGTCTAAGAAATCCGAATTTTGCCCTGAGTTATCAGCACGGCTTTCTCCTCAATGAGGAAAGAGCAGAGATCATCAAATTCCAGCTTTTCCTTCGTGATTTGTAGCCGAAGTGTCCTAGACACTGTTTCAAACGCCTCAAGCAACTTCGTGAGAACCAAAGCAGCTAACTGAGGACTCGTCAGTGCACTTTTCATAGCCCATAGTTGATGATGAATAAATTTAGCCTTCATAAGAAATGATTGCATGAAACTTCCTCGTGGAAACTGGATGGTAAATAACTGCCAAGAAGGATGTATGCTCGCATCGTAGAATCCCAATCAATATTCCAACGAGCTTGAACCACATATCGTTGGCAGTCTTCAAAGTCTGAATGGTTGGAGAAATGTCCTTTGTAAGAGATTTCGCAATGACCGACATTACCTTTGCATTAGCCGCATTCCAATCGACACACGATTTGAGATATTCGTCACCTAGAAGGCGAGTGTACCTGTTGCTTGCATCCCTCGTGGGACAGGGCTCCGAGCCGTCGACAATAACCCATAAGCCTTTCCGTGAGAACCAGAGTCGCATGATCAAATTCCAATGACCGTAGTTATTTCCGTTCAATTTGTCGTTGGCGCTCGAGCAAAGGGGGGCCATGTTGAAGTTGCAAGATCTAGAAATCTAGTAATCCTTCTTGCACTCCAAGGGTGGCCACACTAACCAAGCCACAAAATGTCCAAGCTGTAAAACTCCCAAGCCGGTCCACTCCTCTGCTAGTACCAAGTGGCTCTACAAAGTCTCTCTTGAGCTCCACAATGCACTTCTCCCGATCCGCCACAAAGCCCTTCAGCAATGGCCGCAAGGTTGGCACTAAGCTGCTCCTCAAAGCTCAGCACGGCCCGTCCAATTCGATCCAAGACAATGCCAACAAATCCCTCTTGGCTTCCCTAAGGTGTCAATCACTCCTCTGTAACAGCGTTTTAAAACGCAAAAGGGAATGGGGAGGGGTGGTCGCTGTCTTCGCAAAAAGGGGGGAGGGGTGGCAGGAAAGTGTTCTAAAACGCTGGCCACAGAAGAGGTAGTAGGGGAGGGTCGTCATCGTAGGCTGCGTTTCAAAACGTTGAGGACAGGGGAGGGTGTCGTCGGCGCCGCCAAGGGCGTTCACTTCGCCGTCAACGGGGACCCCCACCTAGCACTGCCATGAAGCATTCTAAAACGCCCAACATGGGAGAGCAAGACGCCGTCGCCAACGGGCTGCTAGAGGCTGCGTTCCAAAACGTTACAACAGAGGATGGGGAAGATGATGTCGACAAGGACCGACGTCGCTTTTCAACACCAAATTCTTTATGGATGTCATGATAGTCCTAGTGCAAGGCACCCAAGCATAAAGAAAACTTATGTACTCGTACGACGATAATTTTACTGGCTAGGTTTACATGGGTGTTAGGTGCAGCGGAAGTGAATATTCAACTTGGCTCAAGATGAGTGCTCCGAACTGTGCTCAAGGTTCCTTTTTACTTACGGAAGGGAGAGCCTTCCGTTCCTTTAGTGAGAGAGTGCAATGGACACAAACAAAGTGGATGAACACTGTGAATGAAGGTGCATGAGACTGAGAGATAGAGAGAGAAGAATACGACACCAGAATGTTGTTAAAACCCTCCTCCGAAGGCCCCACTCTCTACGGCGAGAGCGGTCCACTATTGATTGCACAAATCTCTACAATGCTTGGACTTGTCGACGATGATGAGCATGACGACGAGACGGGCTGAAATCTAAAAATACTAAGGGCTAAAATCTGCAAATCTTTATCTGTTGAATTCTGACTCTATGTCGGTAATGATGTCGATGACGACGACGCGCTAAAAACGGAGATGTTGAAATCTGCCTTTTAAGGGCTGAAACTGCAAACTTCGCAGGATCTGACCGTGCGGTGAGGATCTGCTGCGGGAAGGTGAGATCTGTGAGGTTCGGGGGTTCTACTGCGGAGTCTGACTGCTAAACACTGAAAACGCTGATGCTAACTGAGGTACTGTCGTGATGAATCTACAAAACGCTGAGTTGCTTTGCTGATGCAAAAACGCTAGGGCTGATTTTTGTCTATTGTGGGGAATCTGCTAACGCCAGGGCTGATCTGTTGTGTTGATGTGGAATCTGCTAACGTTAGGGCTGATCTGCTGTGTCTTGTTATCGCCGAGGCTAATCTGCCATGCAAAAACGCCAAGGCTGGTCTGTGGATGAAAAACGCTAGGTCCTTGCTACTGGTGTAAAAACGCTAGGCCTGCTGGAGGTCCTGTTGAGAAAGTGTTTGTTGAGCGAGTGCTCCTGCTGCCTCTTCTCCTAGAAAGTGCTAGCGCTAGGTTTCTATATATACAAACTTAGTAAATTTGCCCTACCTAGTTTCCAACAAAAGTCACTTAAAATAATAAGTGAAAAATGTCAAAAATAGGAAAAATAGGTCTATGCATTGTAAAAATGCTCCTGATCTAACGGAAATCTGATGGTCATGTTGTGTGCAACCAGAGGATATGCATCTATTCTAAGTGTCTGCACATACACGGTCTGCGAACAGACTCACAAAGGTGTCAGATCACTTCCTATTCTAGACTAACTTGACTGAACTGAACCTTGGTCATGCTGTAGCGTGTCCATGGACACATAGGGTTGGATGTGTCACGTGGCATCCCCTCCTTTTCAAAGTGAGGTACTGGTATCGAACTGTATGGCGTCGAGGGAGATCGCCAACAGAGTCTAAAATCCTGGAAAGGACTCTTCGCCGGCCCATTCTGATGCGTGGGTCATGCAATACTTGACCTTCATTAAGGTTTGCAACGCCTTCTTCTTTGGGCCGCGCCGAAAGCGACACAAAGTCATCCGAGTCTCCTTCAATGCTTCCACTTCTTCTATGGACGTAGTGTCACGTGACACATCTAACCCTATGTGTACGTAGACAAGCTACTTCACGACATGGGTTCAGTTCAGTCAAGTCAGTCTAGAATAGGAAGTGATATGGCACTTTTGTGAGTCTGTTCGCAAACGGTGCATGTCCAGACACTTAGAGTAGATGCATATCCTCTGGTTGCACACAGCATGATCATCAGATTTCCATCGGGAGCATTTTTACAGTACATAGACCTATTTTACCTATTTTTTACATTTTTTGCTTATTATTTTTAAGTGACTTTTGTTGGGAACTAGGTAGGGCAAATTCATTAAGTTTGTATATATAGAAACCTAGAGCTAGCACCTTCTGGCAGAGGAGGCAGCAAGAGCATTGCTCAAGAGGCCACTTCTCAAGCAAGACCAACCCAAGAACCTCGCGTTTTCTTTCACCTAAAGCCCATCGATTTTCAGCCATACACCTAGCGTTTCCAGTAGCCACTTTTCCTCGCCAGCAGCCCACTCATTAGCACCTGCAGCAACTCAGCATTTTCAAGACCTGCATACTCGAGCCTTTTTCAGCCCTGACTTCAACGATTTTCAAGCATGCAAATCAGTGATTTGATCATCGCAGCATACAGTTTTCAGCCATAACATCACTTAGACTTGCGTCAGCACTTGTATCAGATTGTGCAATCAATAGCATAGACAGCTCTCGCCATCGAGAGTGTGGCCCTTGGAGGAGGGTTTGACAACTTCCCGGTGTTGTATTTTCTTCTCTCTCTATCTCTCAGTCTCATGCACCTTCACTCACGGTGTCTATGCACTTTGTTTGTGATGCACTCTCTCATTAAAGAACGGAAGGCTCTTCCTTCCGTAAGTAAAGGGAACCTTGAGCACAGTTCGGAGCACTCATCTTGAGCAAAGTTCAACATTCACTTCCGCTGCACCTTACATTGGTATCAGAGCTTTGGCAGTGTTCTGTATCGCTCAAGGAAAGAACCACAAAAACCACAGAAGTTTTTTTTGCTTGTTGCGGTCACGTAACCCAAGTCCTCTTGGGCGTGTCGATTCATAATCGTGTTTTTGAAGAGTAACAGGAAACCCAAAAAAGAAGGGCTTGTCCAGCCTCCCCTTGTGCCTCTTTTCACTCGTTGAGAGCGAACTGTGCACTTAGCGGCCGGCCAATCGACGTGAGGTGGGAAAAAGCAACCTTGGTGTGAGCGCAAGGCCGCCAAGGGGTGCGCCCGCGGAAAAGAGCAGAACTCAGGTGAAGAGAAGATTCTTCTAACACAGATTGCAAGCCAAAGAAGAACCTCAAGACCCTCAAGAACTCAAGAACCTCAAGAACCCAAGAACTCAAGACCCACAAGAACCCAAATTCCTCGTGAGCTTAAGAACCCAAGACTTTAGTGTATGGTCATCACCCGAAGCGGAATGGATACTTCGCATGGAGGTGGTGAGCATGGGAGTGGCGAAGAAGAGTTTTCCCCACCAGGAGGTTTTTCCGACCCTCCCCTTCCCCATCTACGCCAAGGATTGCACTAACTCCTATGGAGGCTTTCAACAAGATGATGACGGAGAGGAAGTTAGAACGCGAAGCAAGAGAAGCAGAAAGAAAGGCAGTACACACTGAAAGAATGGCAACCATAGAGCGTGAGAGATACCACTCCCCAGGGATCCATGCACAAAATATATAATTTACACTTTTATACAATTTCAATATACATCAGAGTTGCGGAAGCATTTGCCTAGGGGAGGAGTTCTCAGCGCCCGACCAAGTATGGAGTTTAGGCCATGAGCCGGACTGCGTCCAGAGATACCTAGCGACTAGTGCTACCCCTGAATGGGTGTTATGAATGAAAGCATACTCAAGAAAAAATATAACATTGTGGAGAGTAAATATATGTGTACATCGCGTTGCGGGAAGAGAGAGAGAGAGAGAGAGAATATATCGTAGAAGGTGAAATAGAGTGCACAGAGACATGAGAAATTGACAACAGAGAATCTTTAAATGCCCATCTAAGTGGAGCAGGCAACCATGTATTAATGCAATGACAAAATCTGGGTATACCATAACATCAAAAAAAAAAGTTTATGACAAAAAAACTAGCAGAGCACCGGACCCTGTTAGGGATCGACTGGTCCACCCATCCACTTCTGCTCTACTACGGACAGAGAGAATTTCACTTCGCCAGGAGCGAGCCAGAACACCTCCATCCTACCTGAACCAGACATAGGTAAGGCCGCTTCACCTCCCTCCATGAACCCGAGCTCTGAAAGAATCCCAAATACCAGCAGGTGGTAGGGTATCAACACCAACCATACCAGTTTAGGCGCCACGCCTCTTCGATGCCCAGCATCGGGTGTTTAGGCCAAGCTAAGGCAAGATCCCCGACGCGTTAGTCGTATAGGTCATCCAACCCCCAACGCACTAACCGTGTAGATGAGCCTAACAAAAAGAAGAAGACCTAAGCAACACCCCCAATCCAGCAAATCCACACGTCAGCGACCCTTTAGTCTAAAGGCTAAGCAATGTAGGTGATCCTAGTTTTGTAGCAACGCTGTCATGAGAAACATAACAAATGAGTCCAATCACAATAGCACTTCCTAGATTCACAAACAATTCCTTTTCCAAACAGTTAGACTGTACAGGGTCTCTACCCTTACACGTCTACCATAAACCATCTTAATCACTTCATGATCCAATCAAAAAACCATAAACCATAAACCATAATCCAATCAGATCACACAGGTGAGGCACGACCAACCCTGCATAACCACTTTAGAACATAACATGGCTGCAGAAATTTCGGTAGCATAACCCAATCTAGAAAAAAAAACCATAAGCCACACCGGCTTCCACCATAAAATATCAACCATAATCCATGAGGAAATCTCAACCCTTAACCATAAACCATAATCACACTAAACCAACTCCCACACTTGGAGTTTGACATATCTCCTGCAATCAATCGGAGTCTAAACACATATGACCCTTAAGATGTGATTCTTTCATGCATAAAAAGAGTCCGACCAGCGATTAATCATGATATAAAAATCCAATTTTTGACAACATTCAACCATACAAAGTTGATGCATCACATCTACACTTCACCACACATAGAGCTAGTTTTGACTTGGAAAGGTAGAAAGCAATCATAACCATACATATGAGGCATCCACATCAATCCATGAGTTCCCATACATCATATGATAACATTCGAACACCATAATCATGATGCAAAACAACTCCAACCTTTAGGTCAACCATAAACCATAACTTCACAAATATGCAAAAACAACTTTCTGACATTTTCGGGAGCATGCAAAACATGCAAATGGAAGTATTTGACCTCCAACCAATGCATCAAGTTCAGCTCTATAATGTAGACTATCACCCCATCACGTCACTTTGACCATATGATACTCACACAACAAACAGTAACCCCCAAAGAAAGTCACTTTATTTATATTTGCCTATGCGATTCGGAACGTTTAACCATATACTCTCATGTAAGTTTAGGGTCATCTAATAATTGAAATCAACTCACCAAAACAAACCATAAAACATATCAGAACGGCTCGGTTAACTCACGACGTCATATGGTATCCCCCTTTGATAACACTCCTACGCATGTAGTTAAAACTGATACTAGAGTGATTAATAACTCGCATTCCCGAAGTGATAACAGAGACCTAAATTCATTTATCATCAAGTTTTATCAAGCTTTTCAATTGGTTAAGTGGGTTTGCCCATCCATTGAATCTATATAGTAGTTCTCTAAGGAGCATGGAATCAAAATTTTTGGTTAAGTGTAGTGGACAGCAATCTGTTTTTTGACCATATCTCTTAACTCGTGCGTGTACTTAAGAGAGAAAATGTTCTAAATGATGTGTTTTATCTATGGTATAAAGGTTTCGAGTTGATTCATAACAGTTTGTGATTTATGACCAAAACAGTATTTCTACCGCTTCTATGACGTGAAACAAAAAGCGCTTCTTTATGCATGTGCGTGACCATAACGCATCATGTACATAAATTAACATGTAAAACATGATGAAACAATCATGAGGCAACCTCGTATGTATTTGGTTAATCCATACATGCACTCGTATACGAAAAAACAATCACCGAGAGGGTGACTACGCAAAAAAAAACGACAAAGAGAGAGAGAGAGAGAGAGAGAGAGAGATGATGACTATGGAGTTTATGGTTTCTCACCGTGCTTTAGAATCGATTAGGGGTTGTTGAAAGGCTTCTTGCTTTGCCGCAAGAGAGCGGTGATGAGAGCCACGTAGAGGTATCCGCACGAAAACTTCCGAAGAGCGCGTACACCATGAAACGAGAGAGAAGATAATAAGCAAATAGAGAGAGAGTATCCTTCTTCTTCTTCTTCACGAGAGAGAAGAGTTTATGGAGATGGTGATGAAGAGCTTGTACCACTCCGTATAATAGATAAGTAATTCTGACGTCAAGGCAAGAGAGCTTCTGCGTCTGAGAGTGTATCTATCCTCCCTCAAGTGAAAGAAGAGAGGTCTTTATATAGGCTCTCAAGGCCAAAAGCACTAGCTAAGAATAGAGTGAGGCAAGGAGAGAAATTCGCGCACGTTCGTAGCTTTTCAAAAAATAAAATAGTTTCTTTTTTTTTTCCCCGTTAAGGACACGGATTTCGAGGCACGATTTAGAAACTCTAAGAAGAAGCTTGGCTTCCAAGAAAAGAGTCCTAAACTAAGTTCCTCCTCTCTTTTTTAAAAAGACTCTTTCTTTCTTAAAAACAAACCTTTGCTTTTTTGGTGGTCAACTCTCCCACTTACCATTCAATTTTTACATTAAATTTAACCATCCAAACAATATCTGACCAACTAATAAAAACCTTAGCTAGACTACGCCATACCGTAACATCAGACATAATTATGACTTTCCCATACTGTCAATCAAAATTCGACGAATTAGATATTGAAAGTTATTTTTCTTATTTTTAGAAGACCCAAAAATTAGGGATCTTACACGTAGATACAACGAATGATGGCATCCATAGCACGTGACCGCGAAGAGTTGTTGCGACTCTTTTCTAATGTGCAGGCACAAATTACAAAGGATCAGGAGAAGGAGACTCTCTCAGTCTCTTCTTTTCCAAAGCATGACACAAATGAATTGCATGATAATGACAAGCATGATGATTTGCAAGATAAAGATGATGTGATTGTTTACCAGGATGATGGTTTCGTTGATACTTTTTCTAGTGAAGCTAACCTCGTTACAGATTTGATCAATCACGAAGAACCAATCTTAGCTTTCGAGTCGAGGTCCACAGAACCCCACAGGAAGATTCGATCCATCACGAAGAACAGATCTTGGCTCTCGAGTCAAGGTCCAAAGAACCCCCACAGAAAGTATTATGTGTTCGAATGATTAGTCGACACACATTGTTCGAGTGTTTCATTCATAATGCTTTCCTGTATTTTAGTCACCGTCCTTATGTGATCCCTTTTCACAGGCATGACATATTATACGATGAGCACGATTCACTCATGAATGAGCACAGATGTATGCAGATTACTCATGAAAAGATGAAATGTTTGCATTCAGGAATTTACATTCCATGTCTCTTCCTTGGCATGGCACAGTATCCGAAAGAGCACAAGAAGGATTGAGCATCAAGCATAGGCATTTCCATTGTGTTTTGCCACAGTTGATTGGTTTAGATCAGAGTCACGATTCGACCCCATTGTTTGCGTGTGTTTGATGAACGGTTTGGCACTCCGTCTATATGTTCAGCTACATTGCATGCACAATCTTTGAAGAAGACTAGAATTTTTCCAGTCACTTTACATGGAATGGGTATTCTCAATGTTTTTGTGTTGCAAGTGGTTTCAGGAATTTTCATCCTTGGAGATTCTCGAAAAAGGTGGACGCATGACTATAGACAAAGTTGAAGCAAGCGTTGGCGCGGCCCAAAGAAGCAAGCGTTGCAGACCCTTATGAAGTTCAAGTATTGCATGATCCACGCATCAGAGTGGGCCTGCGAAGAGTCCTTTCTAGGATTCCAGACAATGTCGACGATCTCCCTCGACGCTGTAAGGTCTCTGACCCCGATCAAAAGAG
This sequence comes from Adiantum capillus-veneris, assembly GCF_014529385.1. NCBI lineage: Eukaryota > Viridiplantae > Streptophyta > Polypodiopsida > Polypodiales > Pteridaceae > Adiantum > Adiantum capillus-veneris. Next base: position 106,866,680 of record NC_140955.1, on the reverse strand, counting down.
CACCATTGTACCTTGAAATGAACATAACGGAAAAAGTTACTATTTTTAGCAGTTTTTCAAATTCTGTCAATGCCATGATGTTTAGAATGTTTTAAAGCTTCGAAATGTGGATTAAAATAATTTTTGTAGAAAAATTCCAAAAATAGTAAGGTTTTGGTCACCCGACCAGTTCAGTTTTGATCGTCTCAAAAAACTGTACCCGTACCCCAAAATTGAAAAAATGCATTTTTGGACCCCGGAGGCTGCTAAATATGGCAGGTACTCGGGCCAGTACGCCTTAGTTAGAGCTCCGTATAGCAATTTACAGCATCAAAATCCGACTCGTATGACCCGTTTTAGCCTAAAATCAATTTTTCCAAAAATTGAGCGAGGAGGCACCGGAGCCCGGGACTGTGTGGGAACAGGTCCCAAGCCACTCCAGATCAGCTTTAGCAGCTAGGGGACGCCTTTTGTCCTTGTGGGAGTCCTGGGAAAGCTGCCAAGCCAGTAACTAAGTCTCAGAGTCAGTTAACCTAGCCAACCTGACACTTGGTGGATAGGGAACTGGACTAGCCATGCTTAACTGGAGAGGCTCCCAGATGCAAATAGCAACCCAGGTCGATTTTCAGCTTGAGGAGGCCTATTTAAAGGCCAGTGCGCACACACACACACCTACACACACCTTGGGGAGGTGCTGCCGGTACACACATCCTTTGAAGGAGAAGCAAAGAGGGAGGTGCTGTCGAATTCTCGCCTCAAGAAGCTTGATTTAAATCAGAGAATCGAGAGGATTATCAGCCCTTAATCACAGTAACCACGGTTTAATTGATGCTTTCTACAAATCCTTTTCATGACAATCCAAATTTCTCGTCTATTATACTTATTCCTAGTCGTAATTCTCTATAATTACTCTCTAATTTCTCTTTAACCATATTCTATTATGTAATCATCACACCATAACTGAATTATCAGCCATTCATCATCCTTAATTAGTGATTAGTGCATGATTAATAGAATTTTCTCTCTCTAGGTAGCATAGTGATTAATCGATAAGCCAGAAACTGTGTAGATTGATGAAAATCACTTTTTTATTAACAATGTAGCTAAATTAGATCCACTCTCTTATGCATTAAAATGTAATTAAGGTAAAATTAAAACCGTCATTAAGTCTCTAAGAGTTAAATTTTTCTCACACCTATGCATGAGGTGATCATGCATCCTCTAATTGCTAGAAAGAGATTAATTATGCTTGATTCATCTTTCTAGTAATTCTATTAATGAGACCTTATTATTCTTAATCATCTAAGTCGAGTAATTATCCTTAGAGCCGGTTCCCATAGGAATATGCATTTTCCATAATGATTGCTATATGGAAAAATCTAAACCTCTCATGTAGCAGGCATTGTTTGATGTTGCTAATCTATCATTTGGCTTGTTATAACGCTTGTGGACATTAGCTCTTTTCTCCAAGCTAATTATTTAAAGTAGTGAGTTTAAAATGGCCTCGGTTAAGAGGACTCGCTTTGGTGGAGCCCACGACCGCGAGGCGGGAACAAGCAATGTCAATGGAAAGGGAAAAGCTCCCATGGACGAACAAATACCGGTCATCTCACGGGCCATTGACGAAGAAATGGAAGAGGTAGGTCATAATTTTATTCAAGTCGTTTGAATTAACATTGCACACGTTTAGTTAGGAATGAACATATTCCCAAAACATGTTGGAGAAATCCGACGGAAACCTCGGCATTAAACTCATTTGTACATTAAAATCTAAAGTAAGAAAGAAATGATTGATCGGTATGCTGTTTGCAATAGGAAAGAATGTCTGCTAGGGAAAATTTAGCTCGACATGTTCATTTTATTTCCAATGTTGAATCAGTCCTGACCCCCCTACTGATCAAAGGGGGCAGAGTTCCTCGTTAAGGGCTCTTGAATCCACGACTTGCTTTTTATGCGGTGGATACCCACGACTTGCTTTCTATGCAGTGGGAACCCACGTCTTGCTTTCTATGCGGTGGGAGTGTCCATGTCGTGCTTTCTATACGGTGGACATACCTAGTTGTATGGACAACTAGGCGACAACGGGAAGAGTAAACTCTCGATGGAGGGGGGATGTTGTATCTCCAGAACATTGGAATTTTAATGAGTAAGTTTGAGTAGAATATTTACTAGAATTCTGTCTTGATGTTGTTTGCAATACTGGTTGAAGGGCTGTCTTAACGAACATTGTGATTTGGAATCTAATCAAAGAATCTTTATGTTGAACAACCATTGTGGTAGTAATTAGGACACACAAGGAAGTGTGAGTGTGGGGGTGGAAAGTGGGGACTTGGCTCAGGTTGCCAATGCCTATGAGATGGGTGGTCCCGATTGGTCGGGAACTCTCTGTCCCCATAGTGTTTAATTCAATATTAGTAATACTCATTGCCCCTAGAGCGATGAAATCTCGAGAGTATGTGCCTCTGAAACATGGGGAAAAAGGCACTCGGGGTTTCTCTCCTCTTGGAAGGTGGGTCTTAAGATCGCTAGATGGTTTAAGTACGCTTCCCTTGCGAGGTGGAGCTAGATCTCATTGCTAGTAGGTTCGAGCTCGACTTACCTTGTGATGAGAGATCGTCCGCTAGCTGAACCCTGAACCACTTTGTTTGCTTTCGCTATAGATCTAGTGGCCACCAGGTTCACCATCAGATCCGCTATTTGATATGGCGGGGTGGGGACCTCACAGACGCCATACAATTCAGTACCGATACTCACTTTGAAAAGGAGAGGATGTCACGTGACATATCTAACCCTATGTGTACGTGGACAAGCAACTTCACGACGTGGGTTCAGTTCAGTCAAGTCAATCTAGAATAGCAAGTGATCTGGCAGTTTCGTAAGTCTGTTCGCAGACCGTGCATATCCAGACACTTAGAGTAGATGCATATCCTCTAGTTGCACACAGCATGATCATCAGATTTCCATTAGAACCCATCAGGAGCATTTTTACGGTGCATAGACCTATTTTACCTATTTTTGACATTTTTCACTTATTATTTTTAAGTGACTTTTGTTGGGAACTAGGTAGGGCAAATTCACTAAGTTTGTATATATAGAAACCTAGCGCTAGCACTTTCTGGCAGAGGAGGCAGCAGGAGCATTGCTCAATAGGCCACTTCTGAAGCAAGACCAACCCAAAAACCTAGCGTTTTCTTTCACCTAAAGCCCATCGATTTTCAGCCATACACCTGGCGTTTCCAACAGCCACTTTTCCTCGCCAGCAGCCCACTCACTAGCACCTGCAGCAACTCAGCGTTTTCAGCGTTTTCAAGACCTGCACACTCGAGCGTTTTTCAGCCCTGACTTCAGCGATTTCCCAGCATGCAGATCAGCGATTTGCCACAGCGTTTTTGGGGACAGCAATTCAGCATTTATGACAACGAGAGGGACAGCGTTTTCAGCATACAAGATCACAGCAGCAGATAGCGTCGTCGTCATTGTTATCGCAGCATCAGTTTTCGGCCATAGATCACTTAGACTTGCATCAGCACTTGTATCAGATTGTGCAATAAATAGCATAGACCGCTCTCGCCATCGAGAGTGGGGCCCTTGGTGTCACGTGACACATCCAACCCTATGTGTCCGTGGACAAGCTACAGCATGACCAGGGTTCAGTTCAGTCAAGTCAGTCTAGAATAGGAAGTGATCTTGCACTTTTGTGAGTCTGTTCGCAGACCGTGCATGTCCAGACACTTAGAATAGATGCATATCCTCTGGTTGCACACAGCATGATCATCAGATTTCCATTAGAAACCATCAGGAGCATTTTTACAGTGCATAGACCTATTTTCCCTATTTTTGACATTTTTCACTTATTATTTTGAGTGACTTTTGTTGAAAAGTAGGTAGGGCAATTTTGCTAAGTTTGTATATAAGCAAACCTAGCGCTAGCACTTTCTGGCGGAAGAGGCAACAGGAGCACTCGCTCAACAGGCAACTTCTCAACAGAACCCCCAAGAGGCCCTAGCGTTTTTGCTCCACAGTAGAAGGCTAGCGTTTTTGGACAAAAACCTCAGATCAGCCAACATTTTTGCTTTGACAACAGCCTGGCGACAGCAAGAAGCCGCAGACTCCCCAGCGTTAGCAGATTCTCCACAGCAAGACCATTTTCAGCCCTAGCGTTTTTGCATCTGCAAGACACTTCAGTGTTTTTGCAGATCTTCGCGACAGAATCCCCACAAGCATCAACGTTTTCAGTTTTCAGCATTTAGAACCCACAGAAGAACCCCCGAACCTCGCAGATCTCACCTTCCTGCACAACAGATCCTCGCCGCACAATCAGATCCCGCGAAGTTTGTTTGCAGTTTCAGCGCGTCGTCGTCGCCATCGACATCGTCATCGACATAGTCACAACTCAGCAGATAAAGATTTGCAGATTTCAACCCTTAGCATTCTCAAATTTCAGCCCGTCTCGTCGTCGACATCGTCGACGAGTCCAAGCATTGTAGAGATTTGTGCCATCATAAGTAGACCGCTCTTGCCATAGAGAGTGGGGCCCTTGGAGGAGGGTTTTACAATGTCTCTGGTGTCGGATTCTTCTCTCTCTATCTCTCAGTCTCAGCACCTTTATTCACAGTGTTCATCACTTTGTTTGTGTCCATAACACTCTCTCATTAAAGGAACGGAAGGCTCTCCCTTCCATAAGTAAAAGGAACCCTTGAGCACAGTTCGGAGCACTAGTCTTGAGCAAAGTTCAACATTCACTTCCGCTGCACCTAACACTTGAAGGAGGGTTTGACAACTTCTCGGTGTCGTATTCTCTTCTCTCTCTATCTCTCAGTCTCATGCACCTTCCCTCACGGTGTCTATGCACTTGTTTGTGATCACTTGCACTCTCTCACTAAAGAACAGGAGGCTCTCCCTTTCCTAAGTAAAAGGAACCTTGAGCACAGTTCGGAGCACTCATCTTGAGCAAAGTTCAACATTCACTTCCCGCTGCATCTAACACGTAGGTCCACCTTCTTCAAGAATCTCCGAGGAGGAAAATTCCTGAAACCGCTTCCAACACAAAACCATGAACATACCCATTCCATGTAAAGTGACTGGAAAAAAACGATTCCTTCGAAAAAATTGTGCATGCAATCGAGATGAACATAGAGACGGAGTGCCAAACCGTTCATCAAACACACGGAAACAATGGGGTCGAAACTTGACTTTTTGATCTAAATCAATCAACTGTGGCAAATCACAATGGAAATGCCGATGCTTGATGCTCAATCTTTCGTGTGCTCTTTCTACGATTGTGTCGTGCCAAGGTAGAGACATGGAATGTGACTTCCCTAAATGCATACTTTTCAGCTTTTCATGAGAAAATCCGCATACATCCGTGCTCATTCATGAGTGAATCGCGTTCATCGTGCAATATGGCATGCCTATGAAAAGGGATCACATAAGGACGGTGACTAAAATACAGGAAAGCATCACGAATGAAACACTCGAACAATGCGTGCTAACTAATCATTCGAACACATAATACTTCTTGTGGGGGTTCTTTAGACCTAGGCTCGAGAGCCAAGATCGGTTCTTCGTGTTTGATCGAATCTTCCTATGGGGGTTCTGTGGACCTCGACTCGAGAGCCAAGATCGGTTCTTCATGATTGATCGAATCTGCAATGAGGTTAGCTTCAATAGAGAAAGTATCGACTAACACATCATCCTTGTGAACAATCACATCATCTTCATGCAAATCATCATGCTTGTGAGAAATCACATCTTGATCACCATGCAAATCATCATGCTTGTCCTTATCATCCAAATCCTCATGATCATCATTATCATGCAATTCATCATGCTTATCATCATGCAAATCCTGTGTGTCATGCTTTGGAGAAGAAGAGACTGAGAGAGTCTCCTTTTCCCGAATCTCTTGCATCTGTGCCTGAACTTGAGAAAAGAGTCGCAACATTTCTTGCATTCTTGCTTTGTTCTCGCGATCAAATCTTGCTTCTCTTTCGTCGCGCTCACGCGCTATGGCTGCCATTCTGTCTTCGTATTTACGCTCAATTTATGCTTTTCTTGCTTCGCGTTCTAACTTGCTGTCCATAAACATCTGCTCCACCTCCTCCATAGGAGTTAGTGCAATCCGTGGCGTAGATGGGGAAGGGGGAGGGTCAGGAAAACCTCCTAGTGGGGAAAATTCTTCTTCACCACCTCCATGCTCATACCTTCATGCAAAGTATCCATTCCGCTTCGGGTGATGACCATCCACAGAGATCTTTGGTTCTTAAGTTCACGAGAAACTTGGCGTTCTTGGGTTCTTGAGGTTCTTGAGAGCTTGAGGTTCTTCTTTCTCTTGCAATCTGTGTTAGAGAAGGATCTTCTCTTCACCCGAGTTCTGCTCTTTTCTGCGAGCGCACCCCTTGGCAGCCTTACGCTCACACCAAGGTTGCTTTTTCCCACCTCACGTAGATTGGCCGGCCGCTAAGTGCACGGTCCGCTCTCAATGACTGAAAAGAGGCAAAAGGGGAGGCTGGGCAAGACCTTTCTTGGGTTTCCTGTCACTCTTCAAAAACACGACTAGGAATCGACACGCCCAAGAGGACTTAGGTTACGTGCGACCGCAACAAGCAAAAACAAATTCTTGTGGTTCTTGTGGTTCTTTTCTTGAGTGATACAGAACACTACCAAAGCTATGATACCGATGTTAGGTGCAACGGAAGTGAATATTGAACTTTGTTCAAGATGGGTGCTCCGAACTGTGCTCAAGGTTCCTTTTACTTATGGAAGGGAGAGCCTTCCGTTCCTTTAGTGAGAGAGTGCAATGGACACAAACAAAGTGGATGAACATTGTGAATGAAGGTGCATGAGATTGAGAGATAGAGACAGACGAATACGACACTAGAATGTTGTCAAAACCCTCCTCCGAAGGCCCCACTCTCGATGGCGAGAGAGGTCTACTATTGATTGCACAAATCTCTACAAAGCTTGGACTTGCAGACGATGAGCACGACGACGAGACGGGCTGAAATCTGAAAATGCTAAGGGCTGAAATCTGCAAATCTTTATCGGCTGAATTCTGACTCTATGTCGGTGATGATGTCGATGACGACTATACAACAACGACGAGCTAAAAACTCAGATGCTGAAATCTGCGTTTTCCGGGCTGAAACTCCAAACTTCGCGGGATCTAACCGTGCGGCGAGGATCTACAGCGGGAAGGTGAGATCTGCGAGGTTCGGGGGTTCTACTGCGGAGTCTGACTGCTGAAAACTGAAAACGCTGATGCTAACTAAGGTATTGTCGCGATGAATCTGCAAAACGCTGAGTTGCTTTGCTGATGCAAAAACGCTAGGGCTGATTTTTGTCTACTGTGGGGAATCTCCTAACGCTAGGGCTGATTTGTTGTGTTGTGGAATCTGCTAACGCTAGGGGTGATCTGCTATGTCTTGTTATCACCGAGGCTGATCTGCCATGCAAAAACGCCAAGGTTGGTCTGTGGATGAAAAACGCTAGGTCCTTGCTACTAGTGCAAAAACGCTAGGCCTGCTGGAAGTCCTGTTGAGAAGGTGCCTGTTGAAGTGAAGTTCCTACTGCCTCTTCTCCTAGAAAGTGCTAGCGCTAGGTTTCTATATATACAAACTTAGTAAATTTTCCCTACCTAGTTTCCAACAAAAGTCACTTAAAAATAATAAGTGAAAAATGTCAAAAATAGGGAAAATAGGTCTATGCACTGTAAAAATGCTTCTGATGGGAATCTGATGGTCATGCTGTGTGCAACCAGAGGATATGCATCTATTCTAAGTGTCTTGACATGCACGGTCTGCGAATAGACTCACAAAGGTGCCAGATCACTTCCTATTCTAGACTGACTTGATCTGAACTGAAACCTGGTCATGTTGTAGCTTGTCCACGGACATATAGTTGGATGTGTCACGCGACAATGGGTATGTTAAGTTAATAAAGCAGAGCGCCTAAAAGCAGGAGGTCGCTTACATCCTTCGGAGATTCCCAATGGTAAATGGGAGAGAATCGCTATGGACTTTATTGTGGGTTTACCAACCACTATACGAGGTCATTACTCGATATGGGTGGTGGTATGATTAAGACTTCAAAGTTGGCAACATTATTTGTTGACAATCTCTATAGACTATAAGGATTGCCCAACAACATTGTGAGTGATCGTGATCCAATGTTTAATAGTCAATTTTGGAGAGTCTGTTTAAACGATTGAGCACACAACTCAACATTAATACTACAGATCATCCAAAAACGGATGGTCAGACTACACGTGTTAATCAGGTGCTAGAGGATATGCTACAAGAATACGTTAGCAAAAAGCAGTCCGATTGGGAAGATTATCTCCCTATTCTAGAGTTTGCTTACAATAGCGCAAAGCATGTTACGACTGGATTTAGCCCTTTCATGCTTATGTATCATTTTCAACTTAGATCACCAGTTACGGTGGGGTTGGCAATTGAAAAACTTCAACGGGTCAAGGACTTTCTTCAAGATTATATGGATATGTTGAAACTTGCTTGTCAAAATGTTTTTTTCCGAGAAAAAGATCCTTCTATTAGTTAATGAAACTGCCCATAGGGCTACAACCACCTCTACTAGAGAGGGCTACAACAATCAAAAGGGGAGACTCTCCCAATGAAAAAACAACATATGTACAATGATGGCTAAATCTGGAGATGGGAGGAGGGAAAAGCCACACAGGTGGACGGTAGTGCCATCTGAGCACTCCCTGGACCAAGGTAAAGAAAGGCCCAGGGCGCCAGAGTCGAAGGAACGCCTCTCTACGCTCCCGCATGCGTCGGAGCTGCTCTAAAGTCTCTCGAACTATCCCATGAGAGTATGAATCAGCTCCAGTCAGAAATCTCGAACAAACTCCGCTGGTGGCACAAGGCGAGCCTCAAAGATGCGGAAGCAACGAGCCCGCCAGATGAACCAGAGTGTCAAGCCATAGACGAGCTCCCAACACACACCTCTCACTGCACCACTCCTGCGAAGTAAGCTCTGTAGTAGGCTGGAGTGTAGGTCGACCCCCCTGTATCACTATCATCCTGCTTGTGGAGAGAGAGCTCAAATTGTAATGCAGGGCCCGTGAGAGTGGACCAAGCAGTTGCCCCCCAAGTGTACTGCCGGTGTTGTGGAAAGAGCTGGCATTAGCTGAAGGACCCGAAGCCAAACCTGTTGTGCCATGGGCCAGTCCCAAAGACAGTGACGCTGACTCTCCAAAGGGTGATCACAAGCTGCACATGCTGCCGAGAGGCCACTATGTACAAGCCAGTTGAGAGCTCCCCACTGTTGTAGCTCTATGTGCAACCAGCCACTGGAACGTCACTCGCCGCGATTGTCTGGCATCCCAGAACCTCTCCCAAAAGCTGACAAGAACTAAACTATGAGACCCTCCTCCTGCCAAGGAGGTGCTGCAGCAGCAGGAGGAGCCTCTCTCCGTGCTACCAGTATGTGACGTCCCAGTCGAACAATGTACTGAAAGAAAGGGACCCCTAGCTGGTCAGCTGAGGAGAAAGGGTCCCTCCAAAACCACTCTCCAGGATCCCACTGCACTCGTGTCAGTGGACAGCTCTTCCAAGCCCACAACCTCCAGTGGCTTGTCTCAAGAGCTGTTGGGTCAGGATGACACTAGTCCTCCCACAGATGCCCACAACTCGGATCCTCTGAAAACAACACTCTGCAACCTGTGGGGCCTCTATTGAGACTCTGAGTAAACGACCCTCGCCCTGTAGCTCGAATAACATGGAGGGTACAGTCTCTGAGCAAGCTCGAACTGCGATGAGGACCTCCAATCGCGTGAGGGCCCCCATCCATCTGGGCGCTGCAGACTCGAGGTGTAAGCCACTTAGCTGGTACTGCCTCTATGATGTCCTGACACATGCTCTGCACCCCTCTCATGCCCTGTAGTTGAGTGCTCTGAAGCTCCTCTGACAAACCTGAGAACTGTAGCCAGTCACTAAAAGTGCGTGTTGGACTCTCTGCCATGGGACCCCAAGAAACATGAGGCCTACTATCAACCAAGTGGCCTCTCTAAGTATACCTAGATGAATCCAGGGTAAGCCCAGATTCACCCTTAAAGGGAAGTGCAAGGTAGAGACCCATGGTAGTCACCCACAAGACAATATAACCATCAGCTCCATCATGCATAGTATTGACTAAATACCACGACATCCCCACTAACGTCGTCAGTGCCCAATAGTGGGTGTAGAACTAGGTACTAACATATGCTCCCAAACACAACACACACCACACGCACACACACATGAGCATACATCAACACAAAGTTCTCCATGGGGTTCCAAACAAGGGGCTGTCTCAGGCGCTCCTCCGTGCAAGTGGGCTCGTGCTGCAGGCCTCTCTGCAGTAGCTGCTCCAAGGAGCGAAGCAGGCTAACAGCAAAACGATCCTCTAGTCTCCTGCTCAAGCCAACTCTACGCATCTCTGTGAAAATCCATCTGATAGAAGGTCGCCAAGGGCCTCCTGCCTGAGGCACTCTAGCTCTAAGCCACTGGAGCAAAAACTCCTTCCAGGGCTCCTTCCCTGGAAGCAGTCCTCCAACAACAAACTTCCCAAGAAGGGCTCTGCTCTGCTGTGCAGGGTCTATGATCCCCAACCCCCCCTGAGAACAAGGTAGGGTGATAACTTGCCAGGCCACTATGGCCCGGGCTATTCGAGTGTCGCGCCCTGACCAAAGGAAGTTCCTAATCAGCCTCTCTACCAGGCTGATGCAGGAGCTTGAAAAGATCCAACAAGATGTAATGTACCACATAGTAGCCAAGAACACCTGGTTGGCCACTACAACTCTGCCTGCCAAAGAAAGTCGTGCCGAGCTCCAATGAAGCAGCTTCATCCTGATGGACAAGAGGAGGGGAGCAATCTACTGCTCAGGAGACAAGTCCAAGCCAACCTGACAGTCCAAGTATAAAACGGCAATCCCTGGGGGAATATATCGAAAACCCTCAACTAGCAGCCAATCAGGCGTAGGAGCACTGCCAACCAAGAAAGCCATTGTCTACTTCCAGTTGATCAGTGCGCCTGATGCGCAACAAAAAGTTTCAAGAGCCTGCTCACACTTGCGTAGGTTGGCCTCCTGGCCCTCCAAGTACAAAGCTGAGTCGTCTGCAAACTCAGCATCCAGTAGCTCATCGCCCCAATTAGGGAGCGTTAAGCCACGTAGACCAACCTGCTGTGAAACCAAAAATCTGCTCATCGCCTCAGCATAGATCAGAAAGAGGAAGGGGATTAGAGGGCAGCCCTCTCTAACCAAATGTGTGAGCATGAAACGGTCTCCTCTACCTCTTGCCAAAAGCACATGACTGTGTGCACGTCTGTAAAATGATGACCCCACCTCTAATCCAAGCATCTGAGAAGCCCATCATGCGTAGAGTGCCCTCCAAAAAGTCCCAGTCAACTCTATCGTATGCCTTCTCAAAATCAAGAAGAAGAATCACCAGATCCTCACCACGAAGGCGCGCGAAGGCAGAAGCCTCCCAAAAAGTAAAGATGTTGTCAAGGATACTGCGCTCCTTGACAAAATTTGTTTAGGTCCCATGTATAATGCTCTCTAGAAGTGGCTGGATGCTCAAACTCAAAGCCTTGGCAAGAATTTTGTAGGCTGAGTTGAGGATGGTGATAGGTCGCCACTGCCGAATCTCATCCAAGGAGCCACCCTCCTTGGGAATGAGGTATATCGAGCCCTCACTCATGCTGTCAAGCATCTCTCCTATGTGTAAGATGTAACAGACTTGGACACTCCAAGTCAAGATTCTATCGCGACAGCACCAAATAACCACTTCAAAATAGTTCACGGTTCACAATTTATTCGACCTTGGCCCGGCGGAGTTCCGTGCCTAGAGATATTGGACCCAAAGACTGGAGCCCTTTCGGTATTTCTTTTTGTATTAATCTGAGTTCAAAGTACAAGGGCAGGCGCTCACACTCAGACTCTGCGTCCAGATGCTCTGAGTTGTGAGGGGCACTGCCTGCTTATTTAAAGAGTACAAGGGATGCCAAAAGCAAAGCCCCAAAAGCTTCAAAAGCTTGCCATAAAAATCTACCCTTAAGAATAAAGCAAAAAGGGTTTTCTTTCTCTCGCTCTCAATTGCGTTAAATAAAGCAAAGGGTTCTCTCTCCTCTTGCATAGCCAAAAGCAATGCAAAAGCTACACCAGATTTTTGTCCCAAAAGTTGCGCCGCAAATCGCGGAATCCGTACAGTAGGCCTGCCACGTCATGTTGTCGTGCCAGCCTGCCACGTCATTTTTCCCGCAAGTTGCAGCCACGTCAGCAATTCCACGGGACTATGGGAGGTGTGTGTGTGTGTGTTCATTGGCAGCCACGTCACAGTTTGTGACATACCCCCCACTTGAAAGCATTGTAATCGCCCTCCATTACGCTTGCAAAACAAACAAAGGCCATAAATTGTCTTAGTAGACACTGACTGTTAGTAACTACACACTAGGAACACACATCTCGCACATGTACCAATCGACAGTCACATCACACGACATCACAAGACATCACAGGACATCACATGACAAATCACATTCAACATTCATTCGGATCTTAGACCATTTATCGGCAATGCAATTAGCAATCGCATCTAGATCCAGTCAGGACCTCATAGAAGCCCGATCGACTAACCCCTATTGCAACCATGTCTATTCGAGATCAATCAGACCAAAATGCTGCAGTCATTTTGTCTATCAGTTCCTGCACTTAAAAACAAGTCAAGAACAAATCAGTTTCATATTCCAGAATTCCATTTCATAAAGTCATACAGCAAAATACTGTCAGCTCTGAGTATCCCTGAAGCTCAAAGAGACATCAGTGACTCTAGTATTCTAAAATCAAGGCATCTATTGACAAAGGAGCGGAGTAACTCCTCTCTTGTGCAAACCCACTGCACCATATCTCCGACCAAGTTGAATTCGGAGTTCTATTTGGAGTAGACTATGCTCAACCAAAAGCTTCAAGGTAAAGGTTCACAATCTGAGGAGTATCTGCTAGGTCCTCCTCCATCCACTTCCCATTCAATGCAAGATAGTTCTTGAATTTAACCAGGAACCGCATTCTTACTTTACCCTTATTCTTTGTGTCCTTATGTGCCAAAATCTGTTCAGGAACAAGGATCTCCTCGTTTTCCTCCACTTCGGGCTGCTCATTAGGCTCCCCATCGTCAGGCACATCACCTTTAAAAGGTTTCAAGAGACTCACATGAAATGCATTGTGTATCCTCCAAGTGTCAGACAGTTTCGGTCGGAAGGAGACATCATTGATCTTTTCAGAGATCTGGAAAGGTCCATAGTATCGCATACTAAGCTTTGGAAAAAGCCTCTCCTTTCCCTTTTTCTTTCTCAGGCGTGCCTTCTCAAAACGTACGAGCACCCAATCATCCTCCTTCAGTTTCAAATCGCGACGATGGCAATCCGCTGCCTTTTTCTGTCTTTCCTGAGATTTTTGTAAAGCCTCGCAGACCTTAAGAAAAGCCGTGTCCAAGTCGCGCGTATACTCATCAGCTTCAAAAATCTTATCTTTCGTGCTTAGAAAGGGTCAAACTTTCGTAGCACCTTCAACAATCTCAAATGGTGCCTTCCCGTCAAAGAGTGTATCTTGTTGTTGTAGGCAAATTCCACCAAAGGTAGATACTTTTCCCATTGAGTCTTCTGATCCGAGATGTAAGACTTCAATAAATCTAAAACCACTGAATTGGCAATCTCAGATTGCCCGTCAATCTGCGGGTGGAAAGATGAGGAGAACTGCAACCGCGTGCCAATGTTCTTTCAAATTGACTTCCAGAACAAACTCGTAAATCTGGGGTCCTTGTCGAAGACAATCGTCTCAGGCATGCCATGTAATCTGAAAATCTGGGCCACGAACAGTCTCGCTAAGTAATCCGGCTTGACTGTTTTCTTCACTGGAATGAAATGAGCCTTATTGCTAAATCTGTCAATAACAGTCTAGACACCATCGTGACCACTCTGTGTTCTTGAGAGATCAAAAATGAAATCCATTGCAATACTTTCCCAAGGGCGGGTGAAACCGGCCTGTTCAATCCAAAAAGGGCGGTAGACTTTACTTTAAACCTTGATTTAGCTTTCACCCATTATTAGTCGTCTATTTTACCTATACTTTCAAGACACAACAAAGAGGAGAGTGATACAGGCTGCTAGATTGCACCTGTATGAGTAGACGGACACCAGATTGGCCCCTAACTTAGGCGCCCCTTTCGGTATTTCTTTATTGTTCAAAAGAGGGAAATAAACGCTGTGGTTCCCTACAAGCTGCCCCGCACAAACTCGGCTGAATTTCCACTGTTCCAGCCCGATTTCGGCAACATAACTATACTAGAACCCTTCACAGTCAATATTCCCACGCATTGACTGACTTTCCCGACGCATACGAGCACTTTGCAAAACCTGGCGAGAATCTGCAGCACGCTGAATTCTCTGTTTTCAGCCCTGAAAATGCGCCAGATCACCTGTACAGCGGTCCCCTTGCGTCCCCGAACCTCCTGGGGGTATTAGGGTCTGTTTAGGGCCAAAACCCTAAACCTGCAAAAATACACAGCAGGCTATAAATTACTGTCTCGGGCTCCGTTTCGCGTGCCGGTCGCATCCTTAGCAAGTCCTCGAGCTCCCCCACCTGTAGGGCTACTTGCCCTTTGAATCGGACGAGATTTCTGGCGTGAAACCTCTCCGAATTCACCTGTACCTGCGGGGGGATTAGCCGCTAGCTAATCCAGTACCTGTGCAATAGGCTCTTGCCTCGGCAATCGCGCATGAACCCACACAACTGTACATTGGTCAAATGAAGAGCCCACTAGAGGGGCATAACATACTGCCAAAGGGGAGAGAGAGGGCAGTGCGTAGCGTGCAGGGCATCACTCCTGGCACCGCACTGTGCATAAGAGAGAAAGCAAGCACTCCATAGCTCTCAACCTGTGACAAAAGCTGCAAATGAGCCTCTCCCAGCTTAAAATTCAGCGCCAACTCTCTCTTGCATTAGAAACTGCACCAGAATGTGCCACTTGGCACATTTATAAGCATTTTCCCGTTTCGGGGTTGCCGTCTAAAAATATCCCAACCGGTTGCCCAGTTGACTTCACGGCAAAGTAAGAAAATGTTCCCCTTGTCATTCCGGAGATAATGACGTCAACACATTTTCAGGTCCCAAAATAGCAGTTCCCTAAATTTTAGGAGATGCTGCCATTGTATCTTTCTAGGTCATCCGACCCTCTTTGTACACTGCAGCCACATCCAGAACTGAAATGTAGCCTCTGTAGCAAAGGATTCCACTTTGGCTAGTCAATGACCCCACTTGGCTAACCATAGTCCTTGTCCAACCTTAGTGCTCTCTTGCCCTCAGGCCTGGACTCCCTCTAGACAGTTCCACACTAGCTATGCAATGCAAGGCAGTTAGATTTCCCGAGGGGTGTTTCCAAAAAGTGAAAGTAAATAGATAATAAGAAAGAAATCAACAAAAAGGATAGATAGTAGTCACACGCTGGTGACATACCCCCCTCTTGAAATCTCAAACGTCCTCGTTTGCATCTATGTCGTTCATGCTCCTAGTCAACACTGATGTAATCAACACCTGTCGACACATGTACGACACATACATGCTCATTGTCAACCCTGGTGTATTCAACACCTCGTCGGCTCATGTATTGCTTGCGTGTGAACCCTGTCCCAATGACATAGTGATAGCTTCGCACTCTGCCATTGCTTTGAGTCACTAACTTTCCAATGACAAAATGGTAGCTGCACATTTTGCCACTGTCTTATAGTACACGTTGGATCCCGTAACACTTTCGAGCATACCCAAACCGACAGTTTAAGAATGCAGTTACACATGTACTCTTGAATAGAAGCAATCATTGTATCCTTGACAAACTGACAAGAAATACTCACTTCTATAGCACTAACCAAACTTTTGGACATTCCATAAGAGCAATTGCCAAACTAACAATCTATACAGCTCTAACATTCATGTAACAGGTATTTCATTTGAGCTCACTTTAAATACCTTGTACATCATTTGTTTCAAAAGCCATTGTCACACTGACAATCCATGTAGCTTTGAAACTCAAGGGGTCAAGGTAGGTTGCAAATTGAAGGCTTCCAGGTAAAGTGATAGCACAGTTGGTGACTCTACAAGTTCACCTTCTTCCATCCACTTAGCATCCATTGGTGGATAGTTTCTAAACTTTACCAAGTAACGCCTAGCAACCTTGCCTTTCACTTTCCTTTCTTTGTGTGCCAAAATCTGTTCAGGGACCAAGATCTCGTCAAGTTCCTCGACTTCCGGCTGATCTTCAGCTGGCATATCTTCTGGCACATCACCCACATAGGGTCTAAGAAGACTCACATGAAACGCATTGTGAATCTTCCAACTGTCAGGCAATTTCAGCCTATACGCAACATCACTGATTATGTCGCACACTTGAAAAGGCCCATAGTAACGCACGCTGAGCTTTGGAAACAGTCTTTCCTTGCCCTTCATCTTCTTTAACCTTGCCTTTTCAAAGCGTAAAAGCACCCAATCACCAAGTGAATATACCACTTCACGACGGTGACGATCAGCTGCTTTCTTTTGCTTTGCCTGAGTCCTTTCTAAGGCCACTTTGACCTTCTTGTACATTTCATCCATGTCCTGAACATACTTATCTGCTTCAAATATCTTGTCCTTTGTATACAGTATGGGAGGAACTTCCTTGCCACCTTCAACTATCTCAAAGGGTGCCTTGCCAATTGATGAATGCACTGTATTATTGTATGCATATTCCACCAATGGCAAATACTGCTCCCACTTTCCTTTATGCTCTGACACATAGCACTTCAGCAGATCTAGGACAGTAGAATTTGCCTCTTCTGACCGCCCATCTGTTTGAGGATGAAATGACGAAGAGAATTTGAGCGTGGTGCCCATATTCTCAAACAAGCCTCTCAAGAACAAACTTGTCATGCGTGGATCACGGTCGCTAACAATCGACTGTGGCATGCCATGATACTTGAAAATATTGCTCATAAACAAGCGTGTCATCTGATCTAGCTTTATCTTCTTCCTAACAGGAATAAAATGAGCCTGTTTGTTGAATCTGCAAATAATGGTCCAAATACCATCATTTCCTGTCTGCGTTCTCGGAAGATCAAAGATAAAATCCATAACAATACTTTCCCATGGTTTATCTGGAATAGGTAGTGGTTGCAATAACCCTGGTGCCTTTTGCCTGTCAAACTTGACCTTTTGGCATATTAGGCATTCTCGCACAAAGGCATCCACATCCCTTCTCAATGTAGGCCAATAGAAGAATGTCTCAACCGCTTTAACTGTAGCATCGATACCACGATGCCCTGCATACGGTGGGACATGACTCTCTTCCATAACTTTGCGTCGCAATGGCTTTGTGACACAATGGCTTTGTGACACACAATCTGCCATGCATCATCATGAACCCGTCTTTAAGAAGATAGTGTTCATGACGTTGTCCATCCATTAGTTGCTCGAAGACCCTTGCAAAATCTTCATCATTTGCATACTGTTCTCTCATATCATCAAGTTCATGATGATAAGGAATTGACACAACTGAAATTTGTGGCTTCCTTGACAAGGCATCAGCCACAACGTTCTTCTTGCCTTCCACATGCACAATCTGAAAATGGAACATGGACAAGATGTTTGCCCATCGCATATGCTTCTCAGATAACTTTGTCTGTGTCAAGAAGTATCGCAAGGTCTGATGGTCCGTTTGGACAACAAAGTCTGCACCTAGCAGGTAGTGTTTCCAACTTAAGAGCGCATGAATCACAGCCAGTAACTCTTTCTCATAGACCTACATGGTCATCTCTGGCCCTTGCAAAATTCTGCTCTCATAGGCTACTACCCTGCCATCTTGCATTAGCACTGCACCAATGCTACTACCGCAGGCATCACACTGGACCACAAATGACTTCCTAAGATTTGGCAACACAATGACTGGATCTGAAGTCATCTTTTCCTTTAAGAGATTAAAAGCTGAAATCTCTTTTTGTGTCCATCTAAAGGTGACTGCCTTCTTTTGAAGAGCATGTAAAGGTGAGGCAATCTCAGCGAAATTTCGGATAAACCTTCTGTAATAGGAGCATAGTCCCAAAAAGCTTCGGACATCATGCACCGTCTTCAAATTTGGCCATGACTTTATCGCTTCAACTTTTGCAGGATCCATTCTGACACCATCCTTTGAGACAATGTGTCCCAGAAAGTGAATCTCTTCCAGAAAAAACTCACTTTTCTTTGCATTGATGAGCAACCTATGACTGCGTAGCTCTTTGAACACAATGGCCAAGTGATGCCTATGCTCCTCTTCATTCTTTGAGTAGACTATCATGTCATCAAAGAATGTACCAACAAATTGCTGGTGTGGACGGAAAATTCTGTCCATCATCCTATTGAACGTAGCAGGAGCATTTGTGAGACCAAAGGGCATCACTAAAAATTCGTAAAGGCCAAACGTTGTTCTAAAAGCAGTCTTGTGCACATCCTCTGATCTAATGCGGATCTGATGGTACCCACTCTTTAGATCTATCCTGCTAAACATAGCTGCTCCTTCTAATTTGTCCATAATATCATCAATTCTAGGATAGGGAACCTATTCTTGATGGTATTCTTGTTCAGTGCACGGTAGTCGATGCACATACGCCATGAGCCATCCTTTTTCTGCACCAACAACACTGGAGAACAGAATGGAGATGAACTGGGCTGAATCAGCCCTTTTCTAACAGCTCCTGTACTTGGCCCATTATCTCTTTCTGCTGAGCCGCACTAACCCTGTACGGAGGCTTATTTGGTGGGCTACAGCCTCGCACCAAATCTATCGCATGGTCCTCGGGTCTCTCTGGCGGTAATTGAGACGGTAATGAATCGGAAAAACAGTCACTATACTATTGTAAAAACATTGACCTTTCTTTATCTAGCACAGATAAATTTGATTCATCACAATCTGACACTTCACGTGCAAAAACCAAGTACGCAGAAAGATGCTTTTTCATTACAGAAGTAATAGCAGAAGCTGATACAATAGGAATAGACTCCCCTTTAAGCTTTACATCCAAAATGTGAGTCTTTTCCCTACTCTGTACAGTGATCTTTTTGTTGTAGGCATCCATGATTCCCTGTACACGAAACAACCAAGGAATACCTAACAACACATCACATCCGTCCAGTGGCATAATGTAAAATTCTTCAGCATCTACATAGGACTGGATATGTAGACACAACTTTCCAATGATGGGTGTCACAGCCTCTGTATGGCCAGGACATGCCAAACCTGCCTCTGCTGTATACCCCATCTCTTCAGGTCTGATTCCCAACTTTGAAGCCAATTCTGGGGAAATGAAGTTGGCTTTGGCACCTGGATCAAAGAAGATAAGCATTGTTTGATCCCTGACCTTTCCCCATGCTCTGCAAAGCTCACTTGCATCTGAATTTGGCTTGTCGCCCACCATATCTGGCACTAGACCAGCCATGGGCTTCTTTCCTTTCTTGTCTTCCTTGTCATCAGAATCAGCTGGCCTTTTCTTTGTAGGACAATTGTAAGCAATGTGGCCAGGCTGCTCACATATAAAGCATTTGTTCTCTGTCCTCGGGACCTTCTTTTGCTCTTCTGACCTGCGAGGAAAACGTCTTTTCCATTTCTTTGCTGGTCCTTTTTCTGATTCAGCCGTAGCTTTGTCTTTCCCTGCGTTGGCTGACTCCTGAGTCCCTTTAGAAGCCTCATTGGGAACGTGCTTCTTGGCTGAATTTTTCTTGCCTGATCCTGCCTTGACGCCAGTGTTAAATTCACAATCTTCTCCCTTGAGCAAACCATTGCCAGTGTTTGCTACCTCGATGAGCTGCGTCAAAGTAGTGACTTTTGTCTTCGTGCAGTATTTTCTCAATCCTTTGGGTAGGCCACAACAGTATTTTTCAATCTGTTCTGTCAATGGCACAAACCTATAGGAAGTTACTGAAAGTAGAGCTTTCCAAAACTTCCGATTGTAATCATCCAGATTTCTGCAAGTGGCAGCATTTAGCTGGTGCCATTCTGTCATGACATCTGCTTCAAAGTCATCAGATAACCATGCTGCTGCAAAAATCTGCTTGAAGTAAATCCATGTGGACGGAGCTTGCCCTTGTAGCAATAAAGTTGTCCACCATTGTCCCGCATTCCCTATCAAGAAAGTGGCTGCCTTGCGGACCTTTGAAGCCTCTGTAAAGTTTCCCCCTGCATAGGCCTTATCAAACTGCTGGAGGAATGAGAGAGCCTTCTTCCCGTCATCAAACCCTATAAAGGTCGTGAATGACACACCTTTGCCACCTTCTTTGTACGGAGTTGGCCTCTCCAGCGGCGTTAAATTGTCATATGGAAGTGACTGAAACATGGGAACACTATTAGGGTTCATCTGTGTTCCTTGGCCGCTATTAACTTGACCTGGAAATGCCATATTTGGCTGTTGATTTGTAATTCCAGCCATACCAAAATTTGCCTGTGGCATCCCAAATTGGCCCTGAGTGCTTTGAAACCCTGGTAGCATGCCTGTGACACCATACATGGGGTTAGGCATCATTGTTTGAGCACCCCCAAACACTGTTCCTGGAGTGTAAAACTGATTTCCAGGTGCATGACCAGTCATGCTCTGGAATACGGATCCACCTCCAAAATAGCCAGGGTGTACTGAAGGTGGTGGGAAGACCTGTTGCATAGCCTGTAGGTTGCTTCCCTGCCCATTAGAACCAGCTATAGGCTGCTGAAAGGTGGCGGGCTGAACTGGTACAGCTTGAAAGACTGGCATCTCAGCCACCTGTTGTCACCAGCGTGTGACTACTATCTATCCTTTTTGTTGATTTCTTTCTTATTATCTATTTACTTTCACTTTTTGGAAACACCCCTCGGGAAATCTAACTGCCCTGCATTGCATAGCTAGTGTGGAACTGTCCAGAGGGAGTCCAGGCCTGAGGGCAAGAGAGCACTAAGGTTGGACAAGGACTATGGTTAGCCAAGTGGGGTCATTGACTAGCCAAAGTGGAATCCTTTGCTACAGAGGCTACATTTCAGTTCTGGATGTGGCCGCAGTGTACAAAGAGGGTCGGATGACCTAGAAAGATACAATGGCAGCATCTCCTAAAATTTAGGGAACTGCTATTTTGGGACCTGAAAATGTCTTCGCGTCATTACGTGCAGTTTGACATGGGGATCATTTTGTTACTCTGTGGCCAAGTCAACAGAGGCTGCAGGTGAGATATTTTTAGACCCGAGGGTCTAAAGCGGGAAAATGCACAAATGAGTGACACTTGGCACTCTGAGGCCAGTTTACTACTTATAGAGAAGGCAAAAACGTGATTTATAGTTGGGAGGCTCATTTTGCAAGTCTCTGTCACAGGTTAAGAGCTATGGAGTGCTTGCTTTCCCTCTTATGCACAGTGCGGTGCCAGGAGTGATGCCCTGCACGCTACGCACTGCCCTCTCTCTCCCCTTTGGCAGTATGTTATGCCCCTCTAGTGGGCTCTTCATTTGACCAATGTACAGTTGTGTGGGTTCATGCGCGATTGCCGAGGCAAGAGCCTCTTGCACAGGTACTGGATTAGCTAGCGGCTAATCCCCCCGCAGGTACAGGTGAATTCGGAGAGGTTTCACGCCAGAAATCTCGTCCAATTCAAAGGGCAAGTAGCCCTACAGGTGCGGGAGCTCGAGGACTTGCTAGGGATGCGACCGGCACGCGAAACGGAGCCCGAAACAGTGAATTACAGCCTGCTGTGTATTTTTGCAGGTTTAGGGTTTTGGCCCTAAACGGACCCTAATACCCCCAGGAGGTTCGGGGACGCAAGGGGACCGCTGTACAGGTGATCTGGCGCATTTTCAGGGCTGAAAACAGAGAATTCAGCGTGCTGCAGATTCTCGCCAGGTTTTGCAAAGTGCCCGTATGCGTCGGGAAAGTCAGTCAATGCGTGGGAATACTGACCGTGAAGGGTTCTAGTACAGTTATGCTGCCGAAATCGGGCTGGAACAGTGGAAATTCAGCCGAGTTTGTGCGGGGCAGCTTGTAGGAACCACAGCGTTTATTCCCTCTTTTGAATAATAAAGAAATACCGAAAGGGGCGCCTAAGTTAGGGGCCAATCTGGTGTCCGTCTACTCATACAGGTGCAATCTAGCAGCCTGTATCCCTCTCCCCTTTGATGTGTCTTGAAAGTACAGGTAAAATAGACGACTAATAATGGGTGAAAGCTAAATCAAGGTTTAAAGTAAAGTCTACCGCCCTTTTTGGATTGAACAGGCCGGTTTCATGGTTCCATCGACGGGATTAAATCACTTTTTCCCATAGAAGTGAGCCTTGGTCAGTTTTGGGCTTGAAGACACAGGGATCATAGACCAGACACAGGGAATTGTAATTATGGCTGACAGACCAGATGATGTGACTGAAGAGGTTTCCTCTTCACAGGGTCAACAGACACATGAAGTGGGTGAGTCCTCAAGACCACCACAGACTGATGATGATATATTCAGGACCCAGTTGGCTACTGCTGTGGCTATGTTCACACAAGTAATGCAGAACCCAAGGTTTTTAGCCTTTCTGCAACCTCCTGTTCCGTCTCAGCAAGTTGGGTCACTGGATCATATTCAAAAGCCTGTTAAGGCTCGAGCACAGGTGATTCATACCGCACAGTCAATGGAAACACCTGTACACTTGACGGAGAACATGCAGTCTCCACAACGTATGCCTAAGGTGCAAGAACAGGTGGCTGAGATGCCAGTTTTTCAAGCTGTACCAATTCAGCCCGCCACCTTTCAGCAGCCTATAGCTGGTTCTAATGGGCAGGGAAGCAACTTACAGGCTATGCAACAGGTCTTCCCACCACCTTCAGTACACCCTGGCTATTTTGGAGGTGGATCGGTATTTCAGAGCATGGCTGGTCATGCACCTGGAAATCAGTTTTATACGCCAGGAACAGTGTTTGGGGGTGCTCAAACGATGATGCCTAACCCCATGTACAGTGTCATGGGTATGCAACCAGGGTTTCAAAGCACTCAGGGACAATTTGGGATGCCACAAGCAAATTTTGGTATGGCTGGAATTACAAATCAGCAGCCAAATATGGCATTTCCAGGTCAAGTTAATAGCGGCCAAGGAACACAAATGAACCCTAATAGTGTTCCCATGTTTCAGTCACTTCCATATGACAATTTAACGCCGCTGGAGAGGCCAACTCCGTACAAAGAAGGTGGCAAAGGAGTGTCATTCACGACCTTTACAGGGTTTGATGACAGGAAGAAGGCTCTTTCATTCCTCCAGCAGTTTGACAAGGCCTATGCAGGGGGAAACTTTACAGAGGCTTCAAAGGTCCGCAAGGCAGCCACTTTCTTGACAGGGAATGCGGGACAATGGTGGACAACTTTATTGCTTCAAGGGCAAGCTCCGTCCACATGGATTTACTTCAAGCAGATTTTTGCAGCAGCATGGTTATCTGATGATTTCGAAGCAGATGTCATGACAGAATGGCACCAGCTTAATGCTGCCACTTGCAGAAATCTGGATGATTACAATCGGAAGTTTTGGAAAGCTCTACTTCCAGTAACTTCCTATAGGTTTGTGCCATTGACAGAACAGATTGAAAAATACTGTTGTGGCCTACCCAAAGGATTGAGAAAATACTGCACGAAGACAAAAGTCACTACTTTGACGCAGCTAATCGAGGTAGCAAACACTCGCAATGGTTTGCTCAAGGGAGAAGATTGTGAATTTAACACTGGCGTCAAGGCAGGATCAGGCAAGAAAAATTCAGCCAAGAAGCACGTTCCCAATGAGGCTCCTAAAGGGACTCAGGAGTCGGCCAACACAGGGAAAGACAAAGCTACGGCTGAATCAGAAAAAGGACCAGCAAAGAAATGGAAAAGACGTTTTCCTCGCAAGTCAGAAGAGCAAAAGAAGGTCCTGAGGACAGAGAACAAATGCTTTATATGTGAGCAGCCTGGCCACATCGCTTACAACTGTCCTACAAAGAAAAGGCCAGCTGATTCTGAAGACAAGGAAGACAAGAAAGGAAAGTAGCCCATGGCTGGTCTAGTGCCAGATATGGTGGGCGACAAGCCAAATTCAGATGCAAGTGAGCTTTGCAGAGCATGGGGAAAGGTTAGGGATCAAACAGTGCTTATCTTCTTTGATCCAGGTGCCAAAGCCAACTTCATTTCCCCAGAATTGGCTTCAAAGTTGGGAATCAGACCTGAAGAGATGGGGTATACAGCAGAGGCAGGTTTGGCATGTCCTGGCCATACAGAGGCTGTGACACCCATCATCGGAAAGTTGCGTCTACATATCCAGTCCTATGTAGATGCTGAAGAATTTTACATCATGCCACTGGACGGATGTGATGTGTTGTTAGGTATTCCTTGGTTGTTTCGTGTACAGGGAATCCTGGATGCCTACAACAAAAAGATCACTGTACAGAGCAGGGGAAAGACTCATATTCTGGATGTAAAGCTTAAAGGGGAGTCTATTCCTACTGTATCAGCTTCTGCTATTACTTCTGTAATGAAAAAGCATCTTTCTGCGTACTTGGTTTTTGCACGTGAAGTGTCAGATTGTGATGAATCAAATTTATCTGTGCTAGATAAAGAAAGGTCAATGTTTTTACAACAGTATAGTGACTGTTTTTCCGATTCATTACCGTCTCAATTACCGCCAGAGAGACCCGAGGACCATGCGATAGATTTGGTGCCAGGCAGTAGCCCACCAAATAAGCCTCCGTACAGGGTTAGTGCGGCTCAGCAGAAAGAGATAATGGGCCAAGTACAGGAGTTGTTAGAAAAGGGGCTGATTCAGCCCAGTTCATCTCCATTCTGTTCTCCAGTGTTGTTGGTGCAGAAAAAGGATGGCTCATGGCGTATGTGCATCGACTACCGTGCACTGAACAAGAATACCATCAAGAATAGGTTCCCTATACCTAGAATTGATGATATTATGGACAAATTAGAACGAGCAGCTATGTTTAGCAGGATAGATCTAAAGAGTGGGTACCATCAGATCCGCATTAGATCAGAGGATGTGCACAAGACTGCTTTTAGAACAACGTTTGGCCTTTACGAATTTTTAGTGATGCCCTTTGGTCTCACAAATGCTCCTGCTACGTTCAATAGGATGATGGACAGAATTTTCCGTCCACACCAGCAGTTTGTTGGTACATTCTTTGATGACATGATAGTCTACTCAAAGAATGAAGAGGAGCATAGGCATCACTTGGCCATTGTGTTCAAAGAGCTACGCAGTCATAGGTTGCTCATCAATGCAAAGAAAAGTGAGTTTTTTCTGGAAGAGATTCACTTTCTGGGACACATTGTCTCAAAGGATGGTGTCAGAATGGATCCTGCAAAAGTCGAAGCGATCAAGTCATGGCCAAATTTGAAGACGGTGCATGATGTCCGAAGCTTTTTGGGACTATGCTCCTATTACAGAAGGTTTATTCGAAATTTCGCTGAGATTGCTTCACCTTTACATGCTCTTCAAAAGAAGGCAGTCACCTTCAGATGGACACAGAAAGAGATTTCAGCTTTTAATCTCTTAAAGGAAAAGATGACTTCAGATCCAGTCATTGTGTTGCCGGATCTTAGGAAGTCATTTGTGGTCCAGTGTGATGCCTGCGGTAGTAGCATTGGTGCAGTGCTAATGCAAGATGGCAGGGTAGTAGCCTATGAGAGCAGAATTTTGCAAGGGCCAGAGATGACCATGCAGGTCTATGAGAAAGAGTTACTGGCTGTGATTCATGCGCTCTTAAGTTGGAAACACTACCTGCTAGGTGCAGATTTCGTTGTCCAAACGGACCATCAGACCTTGCGATACTTCTTGACACAGACAAAGTTATCTGAAAAGCATATGCGATGGGCAAATATCTTGTCCATGTTCCATTTTCAGATTGTGCATGTGGAAGGCAAGAAGAACGTTGTGGCCGATGCCTTGTCAAGGAAGCCACAAATTTCAGCTGTGTCGATTCCTTATCATCATGAACTTGATGATATGAGAGAACAGTATGCAAATGATGAAGATTTTGCAAGGGTCTTCGAGCAACTAATGGATGGACAACGTCATGAACACTATCTTCTTAAAGACGGGTTCATGATGATACATGGCAGATTGTGTGTCACAAAGCCATTGCGACGCAAAGTTATGGAAGAGAGTCATGTCCCACCGTATGCAGGGCATCGTGGTATTGATGCTACAGTTAAAGCGGTTGAGACATTCTTCTATTGGCCTACATTGAGAAGGGATGTGGATGCCTTTGTGCGAGAATGCCTAATATGCCAAAAGGTCAAGTTTGACAGGCAAAAGGCACCAGGGTTATTGCAACCACTACCTATTCCAGATAAACCATGGGAAAGTATTGCTATGGATTTTATCTTTGATCTTCCGAAAACGCAGACAGGAAACGATGGTATTTGGACCATTATTTGCAGATTCAGCAAACAGGCTCATTTTATTCCTGTCAGGAAGAAGATAAAGCCAGATCAGATGGCACGCTTGTTTATGAGCAATATTTTCAAGTATCATGGCATGCCACAGTCGATTATTAGCGACCGTGATCCACGCATGACTAGTTTGTTCTGGAAAGGCTTGTTTGAGAATATGGGTACCACGCTCAAATTCTCTTCGTCATTTCATCCTCAAACAGATGGGCAGTCAGAAGAGGCAAATTCTACTGTCCTAGATCTGCTGAAGTGCTATGTGTCAGAGCATAAAGGAAAGTGGGAGCAGTATTTGCCATTGGTGGAGTATGCATACAATAATACAGTGCATTCATCAACTGGCAAGGCACCTTTTGAGATAGTTGAAGGTGGCAAGAAAGTTCCTCCCATACTGCATACAAAGGACAAGATATTTGAAGCAGATAAGTATGTTCAGGACATGGATGAAATGTACAAGAAGGTCAAAGTGGCCTTAGAAAGGACTCAGGCAAAGCAAAAGAAAGCAGCTGATCGTCACCGTCGTGAAGTGGTATATTCACTTGGTGATTGGGTGCTTTTACGCTTTGAAAAGGCAAGGTTAAAGAAGATGAAGGGCAAGGAAAGAGTGTTTCCAAAGCTCAGCATGCGTTACTATGGGCCTTTTCAAGTGTGCGACATAATCAGTGATGTTGCATATAGGCTGAAATTGCCTGACAGTTGGAAGATTCACAATGCGTTTCATGTGAGTCTTCTCAGACCCTATGTGGGTGATGTGCCAGAAGATATGCCAGCTGAAGATCAGCCGGAAGTCGAGGAACTTGACGAGATCTTAGTCCCTGAACAGATTTTGGCACACAAAGAAAGGAAAGTGAAAGGCAAGGTTGCTAGGCGTTACTTGGTAAAGTTCAGAAACTATCCACCAATGGATGCTAAGTGGATGGAAGAAGGTGAACTTGCAGAGTCACCAACTGTGTTATCACTTTACTTGGAAGCCTTCGCTTTGCAACCTACCTTGACCCCTTGAGTTTCAAAGCTACATGGATTGTCAGTATGACAATGGCTTTTGAAACAAATGATGTACATGGTATTTAAAGTGAGCTCAAATCAAATACCTGTTACATGAATGTTAGAGCTGTACAGATTGTCAGTTTGGCAATTGCTCTTATGGAATGTCCAAAAGTTTGGTTAGTGCTATAGAAGTGAGTATTTCTTGTCAGTTTGTCAAGGATACAATGATTGCTTCTATTGAAGAGTACATGTGTAACTGCATTCTTAAACTGTCGGTTTGGGTATGCTCGAAAGTGTTACGGGATCCAACGTGTACTATAAGACAGTGGCAAAATGTGCAGCTACCATTTTGTCATTGGAAAGTTAGTGACTCAAAGCAATGGCAGAGTGCGAAGCTACCACTATGTCATTGGGACAGGGTTCACACGCAGGCAATACATGAGTCGACGAGGTGTTGAATACACCAGGGTTGACAATGAGCATGTATGTGTCGTATATGTGTCGACAGGTGTTGAATACATCAGTGTTGACAGTAAGCATGGACGACATAGATGCAAACGAGGACGTTTGAGATTTCAAGAGGGGGGTATGTCACCAGCGTGTGACTACTATTTATCCTTTTTGTTGATTTCTTTCTTATTATCTATTTACTTTCACTTTTTGGAAACACCCCTCGGGAAATCTAACTGCCCTGCATTGCATAGCTAGTGTGGAACTGTCCAGAGGGAGTCCAGGCCTGAGGGCAAGAGAGCACTAAGGTTGGACAAGGACTATGGTTAGCCAAGTGGGGTCATTGACTAGCCAAAGTGGAATCCTTTGCTACAGAGGCTACATTTCAGTTCTGGATGTGGCCGCAGTGTACAAAGAGGGTCGGATGACCTAGAAAGATACAATGGCAGCATCTCCTAAAATTTAGGGAACTGCTATTTTGGGACCTGAAAATGTCTTCGCGTCATTACGTGCAGTTTGACATGGGGATCATTTTGTTACTCTGTGGCCAAGTCAACAGAGGCTGCAGGTGAGATATTTTTAGACCCGAGGGTCTAAAGCGGGAAAATGCACAAATGAGTGACACTTGGCACTCTGAGGCCAGTTTACTACTTATAGAGAAGGCAAAAACGTGATTTATAGTTGGGAGGCTCATTTTGCAAGTCTCTGTCACAGGTTAAGAGCTATGGAGTGCTTGCTTTCCCTCTTATGCACAGTGCGGTGCCAGGAGTGATGCCCTGCACGCTACGCACTGCCCTCTCTCTCCCCTTTGGCAGTATGTTATGCCCCTCTAGTGGGCTCTTCATTTGACCAATGTACAGTTGTGTGGGTTCATGCGCGATTGCCGAGGCAAGAGCCTCTTGCACAGGTACTGGATTAGCTAGCGGCTAATCCCCCCGCAGGTACAGGTGAATTCGGAGAGGTTTCACGCCAGAAATCTCGTCCAATTCAAAGGGCAAGTAGCCCTACAGGTGCGGGAGCTCGAGGACTTGCTAGGGATGCGACCGGCACGCGAAACGGAGCCCGAAACAGTGAATTACAGCCTGCTGTGTATTTTTGCAGGTTTAGGGTTTTGGCCCTAAACGGACCCTAATACCCCCAGGAGGTTCGGGGACGCAAGGGGACCGCTGTACAGGTGATCTGGCGCATTTTCAGGGCTGAAAACAGAGAATTCAGCGTGCTGCAGATTCTCGCCAGGTTTTGCAAAGTGCCCGTATGCGTCGGGAAAGTCAGTCAATGCGTGGGAATACTGACCGTGAAGGGTTCTAGTACAGTTATGCTGCCGAAATCGGGCTGGAACAGTGGAAATTCAGCCGAGTTTGTGCGGGGCAGCTTGTAGGAACCACAGCGTTTATTCCCTCTTTTGAATAATAAAGAAATACCGAAAGGGGCGCCTAAGTTAGGGGCCAATCTGGTGTCCGTCTACTCATACAGGTGCAATCTAGCAGCCTGTATCCCTCTCCCCTTTGATGTGTCTTGAAAGTACAGGTAAAATAGACGACTAATAATGGGTGAAAGCTAAATCAAGGTTTAAAGTAAAGTCTACCGCCCTTTTTGGATTGAACAGGCCGGTTTCACCTGTTCTTGCACCTTACGCATAAGTTGTGGAGACTGCATGTTCTCCGTCAAGTGTACAGGTGTTTCCATTGACTGTGCGGTATGAATCACCTGTGCTCGAGCCTTAACAGGCTTTTGAATATGATCCAGTGACCCAACTTGCTGAGACGGAACAGGAGGTTGTAGAAAGGCTAAAAACCTCGGAATCTGCATTACTTGTGTGAACATAGCCACAGCAGTAGCCAACTGGGTCCTGAATATATCGTCATCTGTCTGTGGTGGTCTTAAGGACTCACCCACTTCATGTGTCTGTTGACCCTGTGAAGAGGAAACCTCTTCAGTCACATCATCTGGTCTGTCAGCCATAATTGCAATTTCCTCTGTCTGGTCTATGATCCCCTGTGTCTTCAAGCCCAAAACTGACCAAGGCTCACTTCTATGGGAAAAAGTGATTTAATCCCGTCGATGGAACCATGAAACCGGCCTGTTCAATCCAAAAAGGGCGGTAGACTTTACTTTAAACCTTGATTTAGCTTTCACCCATTATTAGTCGTCTATTTTACCTGTACTTTCAAGACACAACAAAGGGGAGAGGGATACAGGCTGCTAGATTGCACCTGTATGAGTAGACGGACACCAGATTGGCCCCTAACTTAGGCGCCCCTTTCGGTATTTCTTTATTGTTCAAAAGAGGGAAATAAACGCTGTGGTTCCCTACAAGCTGCCCCGCACAAACTCGGCTGAATTTCCACTGTTCCAGCCCGATTTCGGCAGCATAACTATACTAGAACCCTTCACAGTCAATATTCCCACGCATTGACTGACTTTCCCGACGCATACGGGCACTTTGCAAAACCTGGAGAGAATCTGCAGCACGCTGAATTCTCTGTTTTCAGCCCTGAAAATGCGCCAGATCACCTGTACAGCGGTCCCCTTGCGTCCCCGAACCTCCTGGGGGTATTAGGGTCTGTTTAGGGCCAAAACCCTAAACCTGCAAAAATACACAGCAGGCTATAATTTACTGTCTCGGGCTCCGTTTCGCGTGCCGGTTGCATCCTTAGCAAGTCCTCGAGCTCCCGCACCTGTAGGGCTACTTGCCCTTTGAATCGGACGAGATTTCTGGCGTGAAACCTCTCCGAATTCACCTGTACCTGCGGGGGGATTAGCCGCTAGCTAATCCAGTACCTGTGCAAGAGGCTCTTGCCTCGGCAATCGCGCATGAACCCACACAACTGTACATTGGTCAAATGAAGAGCCCACTAGAGGGGCATAACATACTGCCAAAGGGGAGAGAGAGGGCAGTGCGTAGCGTGCAGGGCATCACTCCTGGCACCGCACTGTGCATAAGAGGGAAAGCAAGCACTCCATAGCTCTCAACCTGTGACAAAAGCTGCAAATGAGCCTCTCCCAGCTTAAAATTCAGCGCCAACTCTCTCTTGCATTAGAAACTGCACCAGAATGTGCCACTTGGCACATTTATAAGCATTTTCCCGTTTCGGGGTTGCCGTCTAAAAATATCCCAACCGGTTGCCCAGTTGACTGCCCGGCAAAGTAAGAAAATGTTCCCCTTGTCATTCCGGAGATAATGACGTCAACACATTTTCAGGTCCCAAAATAGCAGTTCCCTAAATTTTAGGAGATGCTGCCATTGTATCTTTCTAGATCATCCGACCCTCTTTGTACACTGCGGCCACATCCAGAACTGAAATGTAGCCTCTGTAGCAAAGGATTCCACTTTGGCTAGTCAATGACCCCACTTGGCTAACCATAGTCCTTGTCCAACCTTAGTGCTCTCTTGCCCTCAGGCCTGGACTCCCTCTAGACAGTTCCACACTAGCTATGCAATGCAGGGCAGTTAGATTTCCCGAGGGGTGTTTCCAAAAAGTGAAAGTAAATAGATAATAAGAAAGAAATCAACAAAAAGGACTTGCGCACACAACTCACCCACATCCTTCCTGAGTCCGGCCAAGAGAATTATCTCTCTACCCCTTTCATGGTGGTAGCAATGCCGCGGTGACCCGTAAAAGGTGAACAGTGGCATTCAATCATAACCTTTTCCGTCAATGGTTGTGTAACGCACAACATGGTTTTCCTCATCAAGTAGCCATCCCGAATGGAATATCCCGCTACTGTCTCCCCATTCCGTATTTATGTGAAAACGTCTGCAAAATCTGAATCTGTGGCATGCTAGTCAACCATATCCTCGAAGCTCCTATGATGTATTGCGGAAATAGCCAGAACCAACGGCTTCCGAGACAAAGCATTTGCCACCAAATTCTTTTGTCCCTGAACATGGACAACCTAGAAGTGAAACTGTGACAAGAGGTTCGCCTATCGCATCTGCTTTTCCGAAAGCTACTTCTGTGACAAGAAGTAGCATAAACTCTGATGGTCTGTAAAGACAGTAAAATCCGCTCCAAGTAGGTAATGCCACCAAAAGCTCTTTCTCATAAATCTCTAATGTGAATTCCGGCCTTGAGAACAATCGGCTCTCGTAAGCAATGACATGGCCTTCTGGCATTAAGACCGCACCGAGACTGTGACCAGAAGCATCACAATATACTTCAAATGACTTCTGCAAGTCCGGCATAGTCAAAATTGGTCCCGTAGTCAATTTTTCTTTCAAAGTCTGAAAGGCAATCACCTATGTGGGTCCCCACGAGACAGGGACTCCTTTCTGTGTCAAGATGTGCAAAGGGGAAACAACCTCTGCAAACTTTCGAATGAACTGCCTGTAGTACGAACACAATCCCAAGAAGCTTCTAACTTCATGGGCATTCTTCAAACCGGGCCAATCACAGATAGTCGCTACCTTGGCCGGATCCATCTGCACTCCTGCTGTTGACACAATGTGTCCCAAAAAGTGTATCTCTGGTAGGAAAATTTCACTTTTCTTTGCATTAATCACTAGCTTGTGATCTCGTAATGCCTGAAAGACCTGAAGCAGATGATCTCTATGTTCTGCCTCATTCTTGGAGAAAACAATGATATCGTCAAAGAAGTGCCAACAAAAAGCCTGTACTCTCGAAAAATCCTGTCCATCATCCGGTTAAATGTCGCAGGAGCATTGGTTAGGCCAAAAGGCATCACCAAAAACTCAAATAACCCAAAAGTCATCCGAACGGCTGTCTTGTAGACGTCTCTCGGTGCAATTCGAATCTGATGATATCCACTCTTCAAATCAATCCTGCTAAAGCACGAGGATCCCTGTAATCTGTCGAGTATATCATCGATCCTAGGAATCGGAAATCTGTTCTTGATGGTGATTTTGTTGAGAGCTCTATAATCGATGCACATTCTCCAAGATCCATCTTTCTTCAAAACCAACAACACTGGAGAGCAATACGGTGAAGTACTAGGCTGGACAAAACCCTTTTCCAAGAGGTCTTTCACTAGGTTCATAATCTCTTCGTTTTGTGCTCGGCTCACACGGTAAGGTGGCCGGTTCGATCGTGTGCTTCCAG
The DNA here is from genome assembly GCF_014529385.1 of Adiantum capillus-veneris. Classification (NCBI taxonomy): domain Eukaryota; kingdom Viridiplantae; phylum Streptophyta; class Polypodiopsida; order Polypodiales; family Pteridaceae; genus Adiantum; species Adiantum capillus-veneris. The sequence continues at coordinate 106,833,738 of NC_140955.1, read as the reverse complement.
GTATCAGATCAATGGTATGATCTTCAGGACGAGCAAGTGATAACTCGCCTGGCAGGCCCTCTGAGAAGCAATCGGCATGAGAGTGGAGAAAATCTTGGCGTTCTTTATCAAGTTCTCTCAACAAAATCACCATCAAAAACAGATTTCCAATTCCTAGGATTGATGATGTCACAAACGGGAGCATAGCAATATAAAATATACTCGGATAAATAAAATTTATCACTTAATATTGAAGCCAGAGGATATAGAGAGAAATAGATAGAGAGAGAGAGAGAGAGATAAAGTGAGAAGATCGACACAGTACTGGGGACCAGAAGATGGGCTGGTCCCCCCCCGTAATAGTATCTTTATTACTGAGGAGAAGTCTATACAAGCACTTGAACCGAACGTATCACCACATTCGTTCTAGAATAAGACTTGATGGTTCCCTGAAGCCTCAGCTTCCGATTCCTAGGGCAAAACCCTATTCTAAGGAACTTCTGTTCCTTATTCCAATTCCTCGAGAATCAAGGTTCTCGCCTCTGGATCTCACCTTCCAGACTCAGGGCATGGCATCCCTGCAACTCTCTTTCCACAGTCCTCTTCCCGCAGAACAACTCTGCTTTCCCGGACACGAAGTCCTTACTTGGGAATCCCAACTTCCGGATCCCAACTTGAGAGACTACCTCTCTCCGATCCGTGGATCTACTTCCCAAACTCGGGTACGAAACCCCTGGGCTGATCTGGCTCTAGTTCCTCAGAGCGCTTTTCTCCTGCAGAGGCTCATACCTTCCTCTGCTCCTACTCCCTCACTAAGAGGAAGTACACCTGCAAACAAATACTCAGAGTTCATAACATGAAAATTGTTACCTTCAAAGTCTCGACGCTCGAAACGCAACTCCGTTCTCGAAAAGCAATTCCCCGGAAGAGATCTCTCCATAGAAAATCCTCTCTTCCAATCCTACACGCAAAAGAGGTGTGTTCTGCTGTCCCTTCTCATAAATCAGCCTCGTCGACGACGTTTAGGGGCTGAAATCAGAGAAAAACAGCAGCTTGTCGCGATGGAAACACGCTCCATAGGCACTTCTTCGCGAGGGAACTTGCGCACTGGGTCTTGGCGACATCTGGTACACTTGGGGCAGCCATGGGCATCACCGGCAACATCTTCTTTACGGCTGAAATCTGCAGCAGCATCTCCTCCTTGCAAATATGGGTCTTCTCCTCTGAGTGAGGGCATGTGATGCTTTTATAGCTCCTAGCCACCGGCACGAATAGCTGCTCGCGTAGAGATCGCGGCCGGGTTTTTTTTTTTTTTCATTTTCTTTTTCTCTTCTGCCAGAAAAAGAGAGAGAGAAAAAACTGGCTGATCTGTTGCCTTATTTATCAGATGGCTGCCCACTTATTAAGTGGGCGGCCGGCGTATTTTAAAAATAGTTTGAACCTGCCCAAAAACTCAATAAAACCTTATAAGTTAAAAACAATGCTTTCACAGCACTTCCCAGGCGTCCCTGGATGCAATCACATACACACTTGCAATGCAGACATAGACTTCCTCGCGGGAAAGCATCTGCTTTCCCGAAAAGCAATCCCGCTTTCTCAGAAAGCATCTGTTTTTCCTCAAAGTTTCCTCTGAACCCATCTTCATTCAAGTGCTTGCTTTTTCCTTGTGCACAATTCCAACATAGTTCGGAATTTCCTCCCGACTATGGATATTCCCTTTCCGATGCACCCGTCACCCACCTTGTGACGCATCAGGAATACCCATCACCTAGTCCTTTCCTACCGAACTTACGGTACAATCTCCTTCGCGATGCTCTATGTCACCCATCCTATGACGCATCAGAGATGTCCGTTCCCGGATGGTCGGATACTTCTTTCCGATGCTCCTTGTCACCCATCCGATGTGACGCATCAAAAGTACCCGTTCCTGGTGGCCTTACAGATATTCCCGTTCTCTGTGCTCCCGTCATTACTTTGAATGACGCACTAGGAATACTCTGTACTCGAATGTCTCCAATGAGAAAAACCCTCTCACTTAGAATTCCAATAATTCATTTAGAATTATTTTTCCTTGGTGTTCCAAGCGAGAAAACCCTCTCACTTATAAATCCAATAATTCATTTAGAATTATTTTTCTGTAAGATAAAGCCAATTTAGCAACATCCCTCTCACTTATAAACAGTTGTCCTCAACTGTAGAGGTCCAACTGAACTGCCGGGGAGAAACCGGAAAGATTCCAAATCTTGTTCAATGGTGAGTTGAGCTAGTCCTTTCTCAAAAGAGAACTTAAAAATTAAATTAAACAAAAATTCAATAATTCAATTCTTACCTTACCGGTTCATGTCCTTCCTCTAGTACCTCGAGGATATCCTTCACCAATCATCAAACTTACGAGCCGTGGAAGAACTCGTCATTCGCGTCTTTCCAACAGATCGAACGTTTCCTCATTCGAGAATCTGTTAACTCAATTCCACCTTCTCAATTCCGAGAAGAATAATCCTCCTAGAAATCAATCTAGGTCTTTGCCCTTGCGCATAACCTTGCGCTATTAGTCCTGAGGATATTAAACCTCTTGTGTCCTCTCGCATAGGACATGTCGAGAGCATTAAGCTCATGTGAATCTTCCTGAGGCAGACAAAGTGTGTCATCTTACCAAAGTAAGTTCTTATTCCGGAGCCTTTGCTTTGGGTAGGCCAATTGTTCTGATCCAAAGTTTCCTTATCCGAGACTCTGTTAACTTGATTCCGTCTTCTCAAATTCGAGAAAAATAATCTTCCTAGAGACCAATCTAGGTATCTATCCTTGCGCATAATCCTGCGCTATTAGTCCAGAGGGTATTAAACCTCTTGTGTCCTCCCACATAGGGAATGCTCAAGTCATTTAGCATTAAGCTCGACGTCTTTCTTTCACAAACAAAGTTTGAGATCACCTTAAAGAAGGTTCTTTGTTCCGGGCCGTCGCTCAACGTAGGCGGACGGTGCCAATCCGAAGATTCTTTGTGCACAGCGGCACTTCCTTCCAATCTTTTCCTCTTGCGAGTTATTACCACCAGCAGTGTTTTCCCGATGCCCATTAGCGTCTCTTCCTTACAAAATCGTCAAAAATAATTCACCTTGCGAGCATCAATGACGATTTGCAAAATCTCAGGCAAATAGGATTCTAGCCATAGCATTTTCTGAATGTACGTTCAAACCCAATTCACAATAGAGCGAACCCTCTTTGATTCTCAGGGATGTTCTCCCATATGTAATTCTTACCATTTTCAAACGGGCGAATTATATTCTTACGAACAGAATAGTTCGAATTTATTCCAGCAGCGTGTAAATGCTACTTGACCTGCTCATGGAGAAACATATACCGCAACCAAAAGTTGCTACTGTAATGGTAAAGGCACATAGCATACTCAATGATCAACGACCATCAGAAAACCTCTTCAGAAACTCAAATTCCTTCTACCAAACACGTCTCAAATAGAGATTCTCGTGTCGGAATATCCTTGCGCGCAAAAAGGCGCTCAAGAGAGTATAACAAACTCGTCAAGGTCCTTGGCATAGGTCTGCATCTTCATGTGTTATCCATGTACTCAAAAGTGTACATAATACTTAAGCTATGTTAAAAGTTTTGGTGAACCTGGGAAATTGCCTTCTCTTCGTAAGATCCTTAGAGCGAAGACGCTCACCTGACGATCCCTTGGCTCGATCTTAGAGCAAAACCCGCTCATCAAATAATCTAGGATTTCAATCCTTGCATTCCTCGAGCACAGGCCGTAGTCGTCGCTTGTTCCTTCCCTCGTAATGAGAGTGTTCATTCACTTGTGTGGAAAGCACTACCATATCTTCCCTTACCGGGTAGGGGGTGTGGGCTTAAAGAGTATTCAAGCTTAATGAAAGCTTTTCTTTGCTAGAAAACTCAGAATGGTTCATTCATAATTTCCTACCCACAATAGCAAGTAATTTGTTGGAGAACTACCGGATACCATATCAATCATGGACCTTCCGGATGGTTAAGCAAAGCAGTTCATCGTATAAAACAATGTTCTGACTCAACCTTACTCTCATAAACAATCGAGAGTGATTATCTTGGTTAGACACGTGCATATCTCGTGCATAAAAGCAATACGCAGTTGATGAGTTTCTCAAAGATTTAACTTTGATCAAAGACCTGCCCTCTCACTTAGAGTTTGAGGGTCTTCTATTCAAAAACTCAGGAGTTAGATTGAATTCCCTTACTCCAAACTTTCTCCGGATAGCAACGTATCCTTCGAGGAGAGGTAACAAAAATTCTTTTTTTTTTTCTGTGTTCAATGGTTCTCATCCCACTGCGGGGATTGTATTCTATGTACACTAAGGTGTACACTTTCAGCTTTTATTGTTGACTCCACCATTTACTGAAAAGCATCTTGCAGATGCGTCTACAAAATTCGGGTAAAAGTCCTTCGTTGAATTTCTTCATCTTTCCTTCCTCAGAGAGGGTCAAGAGTGGAGCTACCTTGGCAAGAGTGAACCACTACTTGCTTGGACTCGCTCGTATTTCTATTGGGCAAACCGATCCCAATCTTCTTGGATGCCTTCCTCAAAGCGTAGAGGAAAAAAATTTGTCGGAAAATTCAGCCTTGAATTGAATCCAAGTCTTGTTGTAAGTTCCTTGCAAAGCTTTGGTATACCACCAAGTACTTGCAATCCCCTTGAGGTGTTTGGTCACAATACCTCACCGTCGACGCTTCTCAGAAATTGCCGTTTGCAAAGGCAACTTCAAACTGTCGAATGAAAGCAGTAGCTTTCAGGACATCTTCCCTTCCATCAAAAGTATCAAACTTGACTGGAGTGTTCCTAGGTCTAAAGACCTTCTTCATATCCTTCCCGAAATGACGCGATTTCTTGGCTATGGTTATGGTTTCATGTTCATGGATATTTTCTCGATTCTGAAGGATCTTGAGCATTCCGCTCCTTGGATTCTCTAGGTTCTTGAGCATCATGCTCTTGTAGCCTTCTCAGAGAATCCCAAGTCTTGTGTCGACTTCTTGCAGACAGAAAAAAAATTTCCCAACTCTGCGAGCTTTTCTTGCAGGACTTAGCTTTCCGCCTGCTTACTTCTCTCTTGGCTTGTCATGGCTTCTTCTCGTATCTTCCAAAAGTCGTCCTCATTTACAGAGAAAGAGAGGAGACCATTCTCTGATACCACTGTCACAAATAGGAGCGCATAGCAATATAAAATATACTCGGATAAATAAAATTTATCACTTAATATTGAAGCCAGAGGATATAGAGAGAAATAGATAGAGAGAGAGAGAGAGAGATAAAGTGAGAAGATCGACACAGTACTGGGGACCAGAAGATGGGTTGGTCCCCCCCCCCCCGTAATAGTATCTTTATTACTGAGGAGAAGTCTATACAAGCACTTGAACCGAACGTATCACCACATTCGTTCTAGAATAAGACTTGATGGTTCCCGGAAGCCTCAGCTTCCGATTCCTAGGGCAAAACCCTATTCCAAGGAACTTCCGTTCCTTATTCCAATTCCTCGAGAATCAAGGTTCTCGCCTCTGGATCTCACCTTCCAGACTCAAGGCATGGCATCCCTGCAACTCTTTTCCAACTCTCTTTCCAGAGTCCTCTTCCCGCAGAACAACTCTGCTTTCCCGGACACGAAGTCCTTACTTGGGAATCCCAACTTCCGGATCCCAACTTGAGAGACTACCTCTCTCCGATCCGTGGATCTACTTCCCAAACTCGGGTACGAAACCCCTGGGCTGATCTGGCTCTAGTTCCTCAGAGCGCTTTTCTCCTGCAGAGGCTCATACCTTCCTCTGCTCCTACTCCCTCACTAAGAGGAAGTACACCTGCAAACAAATACTCAGAGTTCATAACATGAAAATTGTTACCTTCAAGAGCAGGATCCCCCTGATTCCCCTCAGTTCTCTTTCATGAAGGATCTGGATGACATAGTTGCTCCGGAAGACATGTTCCTGGAAGATCCGTCGCAGCAAGAAGTGCATTCAAGGGAAAAGACTCCTGTCCATAAGGAGTCTAAGCATAGAAAGAAGGAGCATCATAAGAAGAAGCACCACAGGCAGAAAACATTCAAGTCGGGAGACAAAGATGTGAAATTCGATACCTACAATGGGCGGCGTGATAATGACAAAGCGTTGGCTTTCATCCGCCAATTCGAAGTTGCATTTGCTGAAGGGAATTTTAAAGAAAGATCCAAGCTTCGCCATGTCAGTATGTACCTGAAAGGCACCGCCAACAGTTGGTGGTTAACCCTTATCCTGGAAGATCGCAAACCCCAAGATTGGACAGCTTTCAAGAAGGAGTTCTACGCCCAGTTCCTTCCTCCAGATTATGAGGAAGAGGTAAAGAAAGAATGGGATCGACTTTCACAGTCGGAGAACGAAACTGTTCCACGCTCTGTGGATAGGTTTTGGGACGTTCTCTTGAAAGTCACTCCATTCAAGAAGATTGACGATTCAGAAAAGATGCGCAAGTTTGAAGTAGGATTGCATGAAGCCTTGCAAAAGGCTATGAAGCTTTACCCTCGAGGTAACTTGCAAATACTTATGGAATCAGCCCGCATAGCTGATGGAATACATGACAAGGGTACTCCCAGGAAGATGGAGCAAAGCACTTACCATGCCAAGCGAAGGCTCTCCATGAGCAGCCTACCTCTACTTCTTCTTCTCAAAAGAAGAAAAGAACCGCCTCCGAAGCAGAAGCAAAGCCAAATCAGCCCAAGAAAGGGAGATATCTCTCTCCTGCTGAGTTGCGACCTTACATTAGTGAAGGAAGATGCTTCAAGTGCGGACAAGTTGGTCATATGAAGGGTGATTGTCCTACCAAACCTCCACAACCACCCTCTTCCAATGCAGTCCCAGATGTACAGGGAAATACAACCAAGGATGGAAAAGAAAGAGCTCTTCTTAAAGCATGGGGTAGCATCAACAACCAATGGGCTCTTATTTTGTTTGACCCTGGCAGTACAGGGAAATACAACCAAGGATGGAAAAGAAAGAGCTCTTCTTAAAGCATGGGGTAGCATCAACAACCAACGGGCTCTTATTTTGTTTGACCCTGGCAGTACAGACAACTTCATCTCTACCAAGCTAGCTAATGACCTGAACTTACAGCCCAATCGTTTTGGAGTTTCTATTCAAGCACAATCTGCTTTCAAAGGGCAGAACTCAAACTCTACTCCAATCATAGGGAAGTTGAATCTAAAGGTCAACGACTACAAGGATCAAGAGTCTTTCTTACTAGCTTCACTTGAAGGATGCGATGTTATCTTGGGAATGCCTTGGCACTACAAGATGCATCCCATTCCGGACTATGTTCAGAAAACCCTATCCTTTGCTCATAAAGGAAAGGAGTATCTTGTACTTGCAGATGCAGGTGATTGGCGTATTCCTATCGCCAATCACATTGCGATCAAGAAAGAAATGAAAAAGTGTGTTTCAGCGTACATGATTTTTGCAAGAGAGAGAGAGGTGTCTGTTTCACAACTTTCTTCCTCTTTAGAGCAAAAAACACTTAAGTTATTAGAAAGTTATAAAGATTGCTTTGCAGATGAACTTCCAAATGAACTCCCACCTTCGCGACCTGAGGATCATACAATTGATTTGATCCCAGGAAGTTCTCCTCCAAATCAGCCCCCTTATCGAGTTAGTCTAATGCAGCAAGAGGAAATTCTCAAGCAAGTTAACGAACTTTTGGAGAAGGGCTTAATAAGGCCTAGTACTTCTCCATAATGTTCCCCTGTCTTGCTAGTACAGAAAAAGGATGGCACATTCCGCATGTGCATAGATTATAGATCTCTAAACAAGATCACAATCAAGAATCGATTTCCAATCCCTCGGATTGACGACATTCTTGACAAGTTACAAGGAGCAAGTGTTTTTAGTCGTATAGACTTGAAGAGCGGTTATCATCAAATCCGCATAGCTCCTCAGGATGTGCATAAGACTTCATTTAGAACAACCTTCGGGTTGTATGAATTCTTAGTGATGCCTTTTGGACTCACTAATGCACCAGCCACATTCAACAGAATGATGGATAGAATCTTCCACTCATATAGAAGCTTCACAGGCGTTTTCTTTGATGACGTCTTAATCTTCTCAGAGACGGAAGACGAACACTATAAGCATCTCGCCTTAGTGTTTGAAGAATTACGCAAACACAAATTATTTGTGAATGCTAAGAAGAGTGAGTTCTTTCTAAAAGAAATCCACTATTTGGGCCATATAGTATCTCACAATCAGGTGAGAATGGACCCTGATAAGATTCAAGCAGTTGTAGAATGGCCTACGCCAACTACAGTACATGATGTACGAAGTTTCCTTGGCCTCTGTTCCTATTATCGGCGTTTCATTCGAGCTTTTGCCGCGATAGCAGGTCCCCTCCATGACCTGACAAAGAAGCGGATTCCATTCCATTGGGGGTCTAGACAAAAACAAGCTTTCGAAAAGCTTAAGTATCTACTCAGTCACGGACCTGTTCTCACCATCCCTGATCTTCGCAAACCTTTCGAGGTATACTACGTTGCATCTAGAGATTGTGTAGGAGCAGTTTTGAACCAAGAGGGTCACGCGATAGCCTATGAAAGTCGGCGTCTTAAAGATGCAGAGTTGCATGTCTCCATATACGAGAAAGAGCTAATGGCAGTAATCCATGCTCTTTCCATTTGGAAACACTATCTCTTAGGAGCTGATTTTATTATCAAGACAGATCATCAAAGTCTTCGCTACTTTCTCACAGAGAAAGTTATCAGAAAAGCACATGAGATGGGCCAACTTTCTTTCAATGTTCCATTTTCAGTTTTACATACTTCTGGAACAAAGAATGCACTTGCAGATGCTCTCTCCAGGCGTCCAAAGATCAATGCACTAACAACAATTTATCATGAGGAACTAGAATCTCTCAGCGAGATGTATCCTCAAGATCCAGACTTCGCCACAATTTGGGCAGTTCTTCAAGCTGGTCACTCAAAGCCACCTTATTCCATAAGGGACAATACACTTTATCGTCAACAAGCAATATGCATAGCTCAGCCCTTACGACAGAAGGTGATAGATGAAGCACATAATTCTCCTTATGCTGGGCATCGGGGAATTGCTTCCACCACTAGTGCCCTCGAAAGGTATTTCTTTTGGCCAACACTCCGTGCGGACATTGAAAAACATGTACGTGAGTGTTTAGTCTGCCAAAAAGTAAAATATGACAGACATAAAGTTTATGGCAAGCTTCAGCCGCTCCCTGCGCCGAACACGCCATGGGAAAGTGTTGCCATGGATTTTATTACGGATCTTCCTCGATCCAAGAATGGAAATGATGCAATCTGGACTATAGTAGACAGATTCAGTAAGCAAGCACATTTTCTTCCAGTAAAGAAGACGATCAAAGCTGATCACATGGCTAGAATATTTCTAGCTCAGATTTTTAAACACCATGAATTGCCAAAGACTATTGTCAGCGATAGAGATCCCCGCATGACTAGTCTATTTTGGCAGGCATTGTTTGAAAACTTGGGAACTAAGCTTGATCAGCTTATCATCCTCAAACAGATGGTCAAAGCGAAATCGCTAATGCCACTGTTTTAGATCTCCTCAAGTGCTATGTTTCGGAACGACAATCCGAATGGGAGCAGTACTTACCAATCGTTGAGTTTGCGTATAATAATACCATACATTCCTCAACTGGTAAAGCTCCCTTCGAAATTATTTATGGGAAGCCACTCTTACTTCCTATTATGGTTACCAAAGAAAACATCTTCGCCGCAGATGAATTTGTGCGCAATATTGATATTGCCCATCAACAAGTAAAGCAAGCGATTCTTCGTACTCAAGAGCAACAGAAGAGAAAAGCAGACAAGCACAGAAGGAATCTCAATCTAGAAAAAGGACAATATGTCCTGCTTCGGTTTGAGAAAGCTAGATTGAAAAAGCGGGTCGGCAAAGGGAAAGTTGTCAAACTTTCCCATAGATTTTACGGCCCTTTCAAAATTACAGATAAAGTCAATGACGTGACTTTCAGATTGGATTTGCCTTCTCATTGGCGCATCCATAATGCTTTTCATGTCAGCTTCCTCCGACCATATGTTGGACCTCCTCGAGTGGCGCCAGTACAAGAAGATCCTCCAGAAGTCGACGAGACTGAGGAAATCCTTCAACCTACACAGATAATACACCACTCGGAGAGACAACTCAAGTCGGGGAGTTTACATCGAAAGTATTTAGTCAAGTTCAAGAATTACACTCCTTTAGATGCAAAGTGGATGATTGAGTCCGATCTTAAGGACTACCCAGACATCTTGCACAGTTATGTTGACGCTCTACAGTTGAGGTCAACTGTTTAGAACCAAGAGGGATGTAACTAAGTCAGACTTTGTAGATAATTAATTTATTTACGAGAAAAGAATTATCTAAGTAGTTGTGTGCACATCAGAATAGATTTAGCAATTCTGGGGCCTCAGGTGCGTCCAAGTTTTGGCCAGTGCACCTCAGGGAGACCCTAGCAGAAAATACCCTGAAGCCCTAGCGATTGGGAAATCGGGTCTTCAATGAAGGGGTAGATAGTAGCCTCAGATTTCAGGCTCAGAAAATTACGCGCGCTAGTGCAAGCACAGGAATAAAATGGGGTCCTTAGAATAATAACCCTAAGGCCTGAATCATTTTATGGCCTTAGGATAAGTCAGATAAGGTATTTTTAAATTGTCTATGCCAGACCAAATGACCGGACAAGTGCGAACAGGTAATGCCAGAGCAGTGTCGGTACGGCATTGCACTGGGGAGCAGCTAACAATTTCATTAGTAGCATCTGTGTGTGCAGTTGTGAGTTAATTTGCACATTTCATTAATAGCCTAGGGATTTTTAAGAGTGAAAGTTGAAGGGTTTTTTAAGTTATTAAGTAAGTGTGCCAAGTGGCACACTTACCAATGCAAACTAACTCTCTCTCACTCACTCTCACCCTCTCTCTCTTCCTAGCGCCCCCTCTCCCTGATGGCTATTTAGGAGGCCCTACTCCCCCATTTTCAGTGTTGGCAGTGCTCCTACCCCCCCTATTGTGAGTATGCCCTACGCATTGGAGCCCTCCATGGCAGCTTGAGAGCAGCCCCTTGTGACATATGTGGTGGCCCCGTGTTCCCATTGTCTAGAACAAGGGCTCTCATAGCCATAGCCAGCTTTTGGTGAGGTTTCATCGCGAGAAGTCGCAGCAGGCACTCTCTTCGTAGAGTGTGGTGACTGTAAATTCTCTGTTTTCAGCCCTTAATCACCTCCTTTAGGTTGAATTTCAGCAAAATACATATAGAATCTAGTTCTTCTCTACCTACACTACGCGTACACCAAGTTTCGTGCAATTCCATCGCGGAAAAGGTCTCTTTTTTGGCTCTGGAAGATGCTCAGGTAACTTTTTCAGGTTATGTGCAGAAAATTACAGCAAGCATGTGCGCGTGCATTTTACGTGTTTCTCCCTTGTTTTTGTTGCAGGAATAATTATGCATAAAGGGACTCAGTTAGCGAAAGGTAGACTCTCATTTTCGAGAGCTTCCGTTGAGTTTTGTGGAAGATAGACTCTCGTTTTTGAGAGCTTCCCAAAAATCTCATAAAAAAGAGGGAAGATCCTCTCAGTATTCAGAGAGTAGCGTTCGCACTCTCTCAGTCAGAAGCAGAAAGAAAGAATAGAGGACGGGTTATTGCCCCGTTCTTGTGCTTGTAAAGATTCTCCCTTAGTAATAAAGATATTCTCTTTATGGGGGGGGACCAGCCCATCTTCTGGTCCCCAATGAAGTGTCAAGCTTTTCCTCTCTCTCTCCAATTCTCTTGAGTATTTGAAGTACAATTAAAAGTCAGTTTACGCTTCCGTATTTTTGTGACAATTTGTTGGCACTTTCTTTGACGATATCATTGTTTTCTCCAAGAATGAGAAAGAACATAGAGATCATCTGCTTCAGGTCTTTCAGGTATTACGAGATCACAAGTTAGTGATTAATGCAAAGAAAAGTGAATTTTTCCTACCAGAGATACACTTTTTTGGGACACATTGTCTCAGCAGAGCAGGAGTGCAAATAAATCCGGTCAAGATAGAGACTATCCGCGATTGGCCCGATTTGAAGAATGTCCAGGAAGTTAGAAGCTTCTTGGGAATGTGTTCGTACTACAGGCGATTCATTCGAAAGTTTGCAGAGGTTGCTTCCCCTTTGCATATCTTGACACAGAAAAGAGTCCCTTTGGGGACCCACAGAGGTGACTACCTTTCAGACATTGAAAGAGAAATTGACTACGGGGACCAGTTTTGACTTTGCCGGACTTGCAAAAGTCCGGCAAAGTATATTGTGATGCTTGTGGTCGTAGTCTAGGAGCGGTCTTAATGCAAGAAGGCCATGTCATTGCTTACGAGAGCCGATTGTTCTCAAGGCCGGAGATGACAGCACAAATTTATGAGAAGGAGCTTTTGGCGGTTATCCATGCTCTTACTCAGTGGCGACATTACTAGCTCAGAGCGGATTTTACTGTCTTTAAAGACCATTAGAGTTTGCGCTACTTCTTGCCACAGAAGCAGCTCTCGGAAAAGCAGATGCGGTGGGCGAACATCTTGTCACAGTTTCACTTCCAGATTGTCCATGTTCACGGACAGAAGAATGTGGTGGCAGATGCTTTGTCTCGAAAGCGGTTGGTTCTGGCTATTTCCGCGATACATCATAGGAGCTTCGAGGATATGGTCGACCAGTATGCCACAGATACAGATTTTGCAGACGTTTTCACACGGATACGGAATGGGGAGACAGTAGCGGGATATTCCATTCGGGATGGCTACTTGATGAGAAAAACCATGTTGTGCGTTACACAGCCGTTGAGAGAAAAGATTATGACTGAATGCCACTGTCCACCTTTTACGGGTCACCGCGGCATTGCTACCACCATGAAAGGGGTAGAGAGATACTTCTTTTGGTTGAGACTCAAGAAGGATGTAGAAGAGTTTGTGCACAGTTGCTTGGTATGCCAGAAGGTCAAGTTTGACAGGCATAAAGCACAGGGATTGTTACAGCCTTTACCCATACCCACCCGCCCGTGGGAGAGTATTGCAATGGATTTCTCTTTTGATCTCCCGAGAGCACAGAGTGGTCACGATGGTATTTGGACTGTTATTGACAAATTTAGCAAGCAGGCTTATTTCATTCTAGTAAAGAAAACAGTCAAACCGGATCACTTAGCAAGACTGTTTGTGGCCCAGATCTTTAGATTACATGGCATGTCTGAGACGATTGTCTCTGACAAGGACCCCAAATTTACGAGTTTGTTTTGGAAGGCAATTTGGGAGAACCTTGGCACGCGGTTGCAGTTCTCGTCATCGTTCCACCCACAGGCTGACGGGCAATCTGAGATTGCCAATTCAGTGGTTTTAGATTTATTGGTCTTATATCTCGGATCAAAAGACTCGATGGGAAAAGTACTTACCTTTGGTGGAATTTGCCTACAATAACACGATACACTCTTCGACGGGGAAGGCACCATTTGAGATTGTTGAAGGTGCTACGAAGGTTCCACCCTTCCTAAGCACGAAAGATAAGAATTTTGAAGCGGATGAGTATACGCAAGACTTAGATACGGCTTTTGCCAAGGTTCACGAGGCTTTGCAGAAATCTCAAGAACGACAAAAAAAGGCAGCGGATCGCCATCGTCGCGACTTGAAATTGAAGGAGGATGATTGGGTGCTCTTACGTTTTGAGAAGGCACGCCTGAGAAAGCAAAAGCGAAAGGAGAGGCTTTTTGCAAAGCTTAGTATGCGATACTACGGACCTTTCCAGATCTCTGAAAAGATAAATGATGTCTCCTACCGACTGAAACTGCCCGACACTTGGAGGATTCACCATGCATTTCATGTGAGTCTCTTCAAACCTTTCAAAGGTGATGTGTCTGATGATGGGAGCCTGATGAGCAACCCGAAGTGGAAGAAAACGAGGAGATTTTTGTTCCTGAACAGATTTTGGCACATAAGGATACGAAGAATAAAGGTAAAGTCCGAAGGCGGTTCTTGGTTAAGTTCAAGAACTATCCTGCATCGGATGCGAAGTGGATGCAGGAGGAGGACCTAGCAGATACTCCTCACATTGTCAAACTTTACCTAGAGGCGTTTGGTTTAGCATAGTCTACTCCAAATGGAACCCAGAATTCAGCTTGGCCGGAGATCTGGTGCAGTGGGTTTGCACAAGAGGAAAGTTACTCCGCTCCTTTGTCAACAGATGCCTCAAATATTTGAATACTAGAGTCACTGATGTCCCTTTGAGCTTCAAGGATACTGAGAGCTGACAGTATTCTGCTGGATGACTTTATGAAATGGAATTCCTGATTATGATACTGATTTGTTCTTGACTTCTTTTATGTGCACGAACTGATAGACGAAATGACTGCAACATTTTGGTCTAATTGATCTCGAATAGACATGGTTGCAATAGGGGTTAGTCAATCGGACATCGATGAGGTCCCGATTGGATTCAGATGCGATTGCTAGCTACATTGCCGATAAATCATGGTCTAAGATCCGAATGAATGTTGAATGTCATGTGATGTCCTGTGATATCTAGTGATGTCCTGTGATGTCATGTGATGTAACTGTCGATTGGTATATACTACATGTGCTAGATGTGTGTTCCTAGTACGTAGGTACTAATAGTCAGTGTCTGCTAAGACGGTTTATGGCCTCTGTCTGTTTTGCAGGCGTAATCGAGGGCGATTACAATGCTTTCAATAGGGGGGTATGTCACAAAGTGATGACGTGTCTGCCCGAGAGCATGCGGGAAACCCTAACCCTGATTGCTGCTGAAAACCCTAAATCTGGAAACCCTAACCCTAAACCTGCAAACCCTAAAATCTGCCAGAAACCTAACCCTAACCCTAAAAACTACCAAAAATCCTAACCCTAACCCTAGGGCAGTAGGCTGAATCCCGGAAATTGCAGGGAACGTGATGACGTGGCACCGTACGACTGAGCCCGCTTTTTGCGGCGCATTCTACGACAGCCAAAGATCAAGCTTTCTGCTATGCAATTTGAGAAGAGAGAGAGAGAGAGAGAGAGACTTTGCTTTATTTTAAAACTCAAGAGAGAGTTTGAGAGAGGAACGAGGCTTTGCTTTTAATTTAGGCTTTTGATTTGAAGCTTTTCGGGGCTCTGCTTTTGGCATCCCTTGTAATCATTAAATAAGCGGTCTGGGCTCCCACTCTACAAAGCATCTGGACGCAGAGTCTGAGATTGAGAACCCGACCCACTCTTGTACTTTAAACACTAATTAATACATAAAGAAATACCGAAAGGGGCGCCAGTCTTTGGGGCCAATATCTCTAGGCACGGAACTCCGCCGGGCCAATGCAAATCTATTATGAACTCTGAATTGTTTTGAAGTGGTTATTTGGTGCTGTCGTGATTGATTCTTGACTTGGAGTGTCCAAGTCTGTTACACCACGTCATCAGTTTTTGCGTGTGTGCGGGTCCTGCTTTATTTTATTCCTTTATGTCACTTGGGGCCCCATCGGACGGGGTACCCATAAGTTGGTAGGACTTCTTCTTCTGTTCCTTGTTCTTCTTAGGGTTTAGGTCCCTCGGCCGACATCTGCAAGTTGGCTCCATTCTTCAGGGCTTTGACACGTCAACAGTTTGTTACAGAAACCTCCTACTCCCAAGATGTACACAGAGCAACAATTAGAAGAGGTGGTTGATGCACGAATTGCTCAGCTTTTTGACGCGCAAAACAAAGCTAAAAAGCACGGCAAAAAGCAGAAGAAAGGCACTGACTTCCCGGGCTATTTGGGTCGTCAGTTGACATTTGAAAAGGCAAAGAGACAGAAGAAGCGTGTTCGATTTGAAGAAGTACCCATTTCTTCTTCTTCTTCTTCTTCTTCTGATAGTTCTTCTAGCTCATCTGACTCGAGCAAAGAAGACCGAAAAGGCAAAAAAAAAAAAGCGAAGCAAAAAGCAACGCTTCGGAAAGGGCAAGAAAAAGGCAAAGAAGTCTAAATCTCGCCCCGTGAGTGACAGTTCTACAGAGGACTAGTCTACAGACAGTTCAGACTCTGACGACAACAACTTTTATGCAAAGAAGAAGAATTTTTACAAAGCCAACCAGTATGACTTTCTGGAAGACAAAAGCAAGAAAGTCCGAGAGTTTAAGGAAGGTGGACAGTCAATTAAATTTGACACGTTTTCTGGTGCTTCGAAGGCTTTGTCTTTTGTACAGCAGTTTGACATCGCTTCCGCGGGAGGGCGTTACTCATAGCACTCTAAGATTCGGAGAGCTGCCTCTTACTTTAAGGGGAATGCTCGAACTTGGTGGTCCACGCTTCTATTAAGCAAGACTACGCCAGTTAAATGGCTGAAATTCAAGAGGCTTTTTATTTCTTCTTGGTTGACTCGAGAGTATGAACGTGATATACGAATTGCTTGGAACCATCTTCGGATGACCAAGAAAGATACAGTGGACGCTTATTGCGAGAGATTCTGGAGCTCTTTTCTACCCGTCTCTTTATTTAAGAAGATCTCGTTCAAGGAACAGATTGAGCGGTATACCTTGAGTCTACCTACAGAGATCCGAGATCACTACTTGGAACAGAAGTCAGCTTCTATTCAGGAGTTGATGAGTCATGCGAAACGGGGTTTTGCCATCCACTTTGGCAGTCTGACTTACCCCACCATGAGATCATGACACAAAGAGCTGAACAGACTTCGACAAATGAGAGTAGAAAGAGGAAGAGCAACCCAGAAAAGAAGGATGCACGACCCAAGCTTACTCCTCAGGAGCGGGCTCGCTACATAAAGGAGGGGAAGTGCTTTGAATGCGGGGAAACTGGGCATATCTCCGCGAAATGCCCTAGCAAGGCACCGAATGAACAGGATGAAGAAAGGCCAAAAAGTTCTAAAGCAGCTGAGAGACGTGGCAGAAAAGGCAGATAAAAAGCAGAACTGGTACCACATTGCGTGGGGCCTGAACCGAATCAAATGAATGAAAGTACAAACTTTGCTTCTTTTGAGGCAAAGTGAAAGATCAGGAAGCTCTTTTGAAGGAGCCAAGGCCAGCTTCATGAATCGGCGGCTCGATTTGGAATTACGCCCGATAGGCTGAGGCCACAGGCGGAGGTAGTTTGAGTGGCACCCGGACGGGATGTTGCCATTACACCGAGCATTGGCAAACTTCGTTTGCAATGGGTGTTTAGGGCACGAGAAGTTTTACGTATTTGCCTTCGGAGGTTGTGACGTTCTACTCGAAATCCCTTGGTACCACAACAACAACGCCATGGATGACTACTGGGCAGAGAAAGCGACTTTGACAAATGAAGGCTCAAAGATTGTACTTGATGAACTTCAGTTTCTTTACTCATTTTTTTGGGGGAGAGAACTGAACGATGGATAAAGGTCGAATATGTTTTGGACTTGAACAAAAGAACACCAAGATTTTCTCCACATCATGCCGATTGCTTTTCAGAGGGCTTGTCAGGCGAGTTACCACCCGCTCGTCCTGAGGATTATACGAATGCCAGGAAGCACACCACCGAACCGGCCACCTTATCGTGTGAGCCGAGCCCACAACGAAGAGATTATGAACCAAGTGAAAGACCTCTTGGAAAAGGGTCTTGTCCAGCCTAGTACTTCACCGTGTTGCTCTCCAGTGTTGTTGGTTTTGAAGAAAGACTGATCTTGGAGAATATGCACCGATTATAGAGCTCTCAACAAAATCACCATCAAGAACAGATTTTCGATTCCTAGGATCGATGATATACTCGACAGATTCCAAGGATCCTCGTATTTTAGCAGGATTGATTTGAAGACCGGATATCATCAGATTGGAATCGCGCGGGAAGACGTCTACAAGACAACCTGTAGGATGACTTTTGGGTTATTTGAGTTTTTGGTGATGCCTTTTGGCTTAACCAATGCTCTTGCGACATTTAACCGAATGATGGACAGGATTTTTAGAGAGTACAGGCTATTTGTTGGCACTTTCTTTGACGATATCATTGTTTTCTCCAAGAATGAGGAAGAACATAGAGATCATCTGCTTCAAGTCTTTCAGGCATTACGAGATCACAAGTTAGTGATTAATGCAAAGAAAAGTCAATTTTTCCTACCAGAGATACACTTTTTGGGAAACATTGTCTCAGCAGAGCACGAGTGCAGATGGATCCGACCAAGATAGAGACTATCAGTGATTGGCCTGATTTGAAGAATGTCCATGAAGTTAGAAGTTTCTTGGGACTGTGTTCATACTACAGGCGGTTCATTCGAAAGTTTGCAGAGGTTGCTTCCCCTTTGCATATCTTGACACAGAAAGGAGTCCCTTTCTCGTGGGGACCCACAGAGGTGACTGCCTTTCAGACTTTGAAAGAGAAATTGACTGCGGGACCAGTTTTGACTTTGCCGGACTTGCAAAAGTCATTTGAAGTATATTGTGATGCTTGTGGTCATAGTGGGTGCGGTCTTAATGCGAGAAGGCCATGTCATTGCTTACAAGAGCCGATTGTTCTCAAGGCCGGAAATGACAGCACAGATTGGTGAGAAAGAGCTTTTGGCGGCTATCCATGCTCTTATTCAGTGGCGACATTACCTACTCGGAGCCGATTTTACGTTTTTCACAGATGATGGGAGTTTACGCTACTTCTTGTCAAGGAAGCAACTATCGGAAAAAGCAGATGCAGTGGGCAAAACTTCTTGTCACGGTTTACTTCCGGATTGTCCATGTGCAGGGACAGAAGAAATTGGTGGCAAATACTTTGTTCCGCAAGCCGTTGGTTCTGGCTATTTCCGCGATACATCATAGGAACTTCGAGGATATGGTCGGTCACTACGCCACAGAACAGATTTTGCAGATGTATACATAAAGGGGCGATAGTAGACTATTCCATTCGGGATGGCTACTTGATGAAGAAAACCATGTTGTGCGTTATACAACCGATGAGGGAAAAGGTTCTAACCGAATGCCACTGTCCGCCTTATACGAGTCAGCGCGGCATTGCTACCACCTTGAAAGGGGTAAAGGAATACTTCTTTTGGCCGAGACTCTAGAAGGATGTGGACGAGTTTGTGCGCAGTTGCTTGGTATGCCAGAAGGTCAAGTTTGACAGGCATAAAGCACAGGAATTGTTACAGCCTTTACCCATACCCACTCACCCCTGGGAAAGTATTGCAATGGATTTCATCTCTCGAGAACACAGCGTGGGCACGATTGTTAATTGCCCAGATCTTCAGATTACATGGCATGCCTGAGACGATTGTCTCCGACAGGACCCCAAGTTCACGAGATTGTTTTGGACGGCTATTTGGGAGAACATAGGCCCGTGGTTGCACTTCTCGTTCCACCCGCAGACTGACGGGCAATCAAAGATTGCTAATTCAATGGTACTAGATTTGTTGAAGTCTTCTTTGTTGGATCAGAAGACTACTTGGGAAAGGTTTTTACCTTTGGTGGAATATGCCTACAGAAACACGATTAACTCTTTGATGGGGAAGGTGCCATTTGAGATTTTTGAATTTGCTACGAAGGTTCTACCCTTCCTTGGCGCGAAAGATAAGACTTTTCTTTGAAGCCGACCAGTTCACGAGGGACTTGGTCCGGAAGGCTTTACAGAAATTTGAGGAAAGATAGAAAAAGGCAGCAGATCGCCATTGTTGCGATTTGAAATTGAAGGAGAAGAATTGGGTGCTCTTACATTATAGGAAGGCACGACTAAGAAAGAAAACAAAAGGGAAAGGAGTGGCTTCTTTGTAAGCTTAGCATGACATAGTGTGGACCTTTCCAAGTTTTCCGAAAAGATAAATGATATCTCCTGTGGACTGAAGCTGCCAGAATACTTGGAGGATTCACAATGTTTTTTTTTAAGTGAGTCTCTTAAAGCCTTTTGAAGGCGATGTGCCCGATGATGGGAAGCCAAAGGTGCAACCCGAATTGGACAAAAACGAGCAGATACTCGTTCTAGAGACAAAAATTGGCACAAAAGAAAGAAAGAAGGTAAAGCGAACTGACGGTTCTTGGTTAAATTCAAGACCTACTTCGCATTGGATGCGAAACGAATGGAGGAGGAAGACCTAGCAGATATTCCTCGGAATGTGAATCTTTACCTTGAAGCTTTTGGTTTAGCATAGTCTATTCCAAATGGAACCCAGTATTCAGCTTGGCTGGAGATCTGGTGCAGTGGGTTTGCACAAGAGGGGAGTTACTCGGCTCTTTTGGCAACAGATGCCTTGATTTTTTAATACTAGAGTCACTGATGTCTCTTTGAGCTTTAGGGATACTGAGAGCTGACAATATTCTGCTGGATGACTTTATGAAATGGAATTCAGGAATATGAAACTGATTTGTTCTTGACTTGTTTTTAAGTGCAGGAACTGATAGACGAAATGACTGCAGCATTTTGGTCTAATTGATCTCGAGTAGACATGGTTACAATAGGGGTTAGTCAATCGGGCATCAATGAGGTCCCGACTGGATCTAGATGCGATTGCTAGTTACATTGCCGATAAATCATCGTCTAAGATCCGAATGAATGTTGAATGTCATGTGATGTTGTCGTGTGATGTGACTGTTGATTGGTACATGTGCTAGATGTGTGTTCCTAGTACGTAGGTACTAACAGTCAGTGTCCGTTAAGACGGTTTATGGCCTCTGTCTGTTTTGCAGGCGTAATCGAGGGCGATTAGAATGAGAGAGAAAAAGCTTCTGATTTATTTTAAAAGCTTTTGATTGGCCAGCTTTTTGGAACTTGCTTTATTTTATAAGCAAGAGAGAGAAAGAGCCTTTGCTTTATTTATGGGCTTTTGATTTTCAGCTTTAAGGGCTCTGCTTTTGGCATCCCTTGTAACTTTAAATATGTGAGCAGGCCTCTCACAACTCAGAGCATCTGGACGTAGAGTCCGAGTGTGAGTGCCTGCCCACACTCTTGTACTTTGAACTCAGATTAATATAAAAAGAAATACCGAAAGGGGCGCCAGTATTTGGGGCCAATATCTCTAGGCACGGAACTCCGCCAGGCCAGTGTCGAATAAATTGTGAATTGTGAATTGTTTTGAAGTGGTTATTTGGTGCTGTCGCGGTAGATTCTTGACTTGGAGTGTCCAAGTCTGTTACAATAAACGCTTGCATAGAGACGACAATGTCATTGACCATCAGGTTTTGGTCGATTTCATTGTACCTCCAACCCAACCACGTGAATCCGAGCACATTTTAGACTATCATGATTCACGTACTCGTCATCATGTGCCTCGTTAAGCATTAATTAAGTGGAAAGACCGACGTGAAGAAGGTACCACTTGGGAAATCATTAGTTTTCTTCAAAAGAAATTGTCACAAATGGGTGATGTGGCAGCAGACCCCAGACACAGTGACACGTGGCAGACGGTACAGCAGCAGCGTACAGCAATTCCGGATTTTGCGGCGCCAAACGCACTAACAGGCTGACGTGGCAACATACGGATCTCCGCAAAAAGCGGGCTATACGGATTTGCACTGGCTGAAAATTTGATGGCAGCTTTTGGGGCTTATAGCTTTATTTTGAGAAGCTTTTAAACTACTGCTTTTGGGGCTCTGCTTTTGGGCATCCCTTGTATCAATAGATAAGTGGGCAGGGCCTCACTTCTCAGAGCATCTGGACGCAGAGTCTGAGAGTGAGCACCTACCCACTCTCTTGTACTTTGAACACAGATTAACACAAAAAGAAATACCGAAAGGGGTGCCAATCTTTGGGGCCAATATCTCTAGGCAACGGAACTACGCCGGCCCATGTCGACTAAATTGTGAAGTGTGAACTGTTTTGAAGTGAATCTCTGCTGTGTCGCGGTAGAATATTGACTTGGGGTGTCCAAGTTTGTTACAGTGGTATCAGAGCACGGCCGATTTTTCTTCTACCGGGAAATCCGATCCTTTTCTCGCAACACTTATGGATTCCAACGGAGATCTATCGACTTCTTCTGCATCTGCGAATGCGGGAGGAGATCACGGAGAAGATTCTCATGAGCAATCAGAGGAAGAATATGGCCCACCTCGACCTACTCAAGCTGAGATTGAAGAAATGGAACGTCGACAATTGGTTGACGACGCAACAAAGATGATGATTAACATTGCGAAGGATCCAAAACTTGCAAAATTTGACTCAGTAATCCTTCACAGAAGTACACACCCCGTTGGCAGAAGGCCACAGAGCCACCCATCAAACTAGCACTCAAGAAACCTCCTTCTCCGAGGATGTTTACAAAGCAAGAATTAGAAGAGGTGGTTGAGACACAGATCAGCCGGCTTTTGGACGAGAATAATAAAGCCAAAAAGCACGACAAAAAGCAGAAGAAAGGAACTGACTTCCCGGGTTATTTGGGTCGTCAATCTACTTTTGCATCGGCAAGAAAGCAGAAGAAGCGTGTACGATTTTAAGGACTACCCAGTTCTTCTTCTTCGTCTTCTTCTGACAGTTCTTCTAGCTCTTCTAAGCGAAGAAGACAGGAAAGGGAAAAAGCGAAGCAAAACGCAAAGCTTCGGAAAGGGCAAGAAAAAGGCAAAGAAGCCTAAATTTCGCCCAGTTTCTGACAGTTCTACGGAGGACTCATCCTCAAAACAGTTCGGACTCCGATGATCACATGTTTTACGCAAAGAAGAAGCATTTATATAAAGCCAACCAATATGACTTCCTCAAAGATAAAAGCAAGAAAGTAAGAGAATTCAAAGAAGGTGGACAATCAATTAAGTTTGACTCTTTTTCTGGATTTCGAGATGCTCTGAGGGCTTTGGCCTTCATACAGCAGTTTGACATAGCTTTCTCTGGAGAACATTACTCAGAGCACTCCAAGATTCGGAGGGCTATCTCTTTCTTCAAGGGAAATGCTCGAACATGGTGGTCCACCCTTCTACTGAGAAAGGAAGCTCCGGTTAAATGGTTGAAATTCAAAAGGCTTTTTATTTCTTCCTGGCTGACTCGGAAGTACGAACGAGATATATGAACTGCTTGGAATCATCTTCTGATGACAAAGGGAGATTCTTTGGAATCGTATTGCGAGAGATTTTGGAGCTCTTTTCTACCAGCTTCTTCAGTTAAGAAGGTCTCGCTTAAAGAACAGATTGAGCGGTTTTGCTGCGGACTTCCTACAGAGATCTGAGACTACTACTTGGAACAAAAGTCAAATTCTATTCAAGAATTGATGGATCATGCAAAACGGGGTTTTGCCATACATTCAGGCAATCTGACTTACCCCACTAATGAGATCTTGACTCAGAGAACCCAACAGACTTCTAATAATGAAAGTAGCAAGAGAAAGAGTTCCCAAGAAAAGAAAGACAAGGATTCACGACCCCAACTACATCAAAGAGGGGAAGTGTTTCGGATGCGAAGAACATGGGCACGTCTCCGCGAAGTGCCCTAAAAAGGCACAACAAGAACAGATTGAAGACAAGCCAGAGAGTTCGAGAGCAGCTGAGGAACGTGGACGAAAAGTCAAGATGAAAGCAGGACTAGTTCCAGATTGCATGGGTACTGACCCAAGCACGATTGATGAAAGTACAGAACTTTGTCGAGCTTGGGGCAAAGTAAAAGGGTTTTGCTCAGCACTTTGCCCGGCCGGACCTATTCTGGTCCTTTTCCATTTTTTTCACATTCATGGGTATTTTTTTGTGCATGGTCGTTGGGGCTTCTGGTCTACCCTACCTACTCCCTATTCTCCTATATATAGGAGGGGGGGGGGATGCACTCTCCCATTCATATCTTGCCATCTTGTACACATCAATTTTTGACATCTGGAGTTATTGGGGCTTGCTAGCCTTTTTCGTCTGTCTCTTGTGTGTCCATCGCCATTGTCTCTCTCTCTCTCCACCTCCCTTGCTCACTCTGACATTTACCCCAACCGATCATCCGGAGATTCCTTTCTTCCAGTACACAACTCGGTTGGGTCACCGCATATACTGACAGCAAGGAGAGAGACTCATCCAGTTGCAGAGCTTCACTAGCACAAGGAGGGTCTCACATCCGAGTTCTTGGCAGGATTTTGGAAGCGCTTGTGGGACAGCAGGTAGCCGAGGCAAGTCACCGTGATCCAATGGATAGTTGCACATCGAGCTGCTGCAATCGGGAGTTGGTTGGTCCACAGCAGCCAAAAAAGAAATCGTTTGAAATGATTTAATGTCTAGGCAAAGCTTCTGGGTGACACGGTTGCACATCTGTCAACCTGGAAATCCGATTGTTGCGCGGAATGGCTCTTCGGATTCCTCTAACCTAAAATTATACAAGTCATGTCAAATGCCCACCATAGTATAACATCTGTCAAAACGCTTGTACAAACCGTTTATGGAAGAGGGTTCCAAAGCTGGAAAACCTAATTTAATGTACTCGTCCAAACATGCAAGTCCTACGAACAGGCTCACAAAATTGCATGTACTAATTCTCCTAGGATTCTAGAAACTCCTATCTAGAGATAGGTACATAATTGGCTCTGGAAGTCGATGAAGCGTGTCCACGTGGCACACAGAGCCATGTGCATGTGACATCAAGGGTAATTATACTCCTTTAAGTCATGAGTCATGACTTGGTGACATTGCACACCAAGCCGGACCGGAAGAGCAGGAGAAGAGCCAAGCCAGCAAGGAGCCAACAAACACACCCACGTGAAACGCAACGCATTTGTGGCACAAATGGCAGGTTGTACAATGGGGATGAGATGACCTAGCAATTTTATGTTGAGGAGCTTTCTAGGCAACCTGTTATGCTTTTGGGGTAAATTATTGAAACAAGTGATTTTTCGTGTTTTTAGCACTTAAAAATTTGTTATTTTAAAAAGTTTCTTTTGGGGCCAATGCCTGAAGGACAGGCTAGCAGCACTTAGACAAAGACTCAGAGGAAGTGTGTGCGCACATCGACGATTGTA
The DNA here is from genome assembly GCF_014529385.1 of Adiantum capillus-veneris. Lineage (NCBI taxonomy): Eukaryota > Viridiplantae > Streptophyta > Polypodiopsida > Polypodiales > Pteridaceae > Adiantum > Adiantum capillus-veneris. The sequence continues at coordinate 106,808,889 of NC_140955.1, read as the reverse complement.
ACTCTAAAGTTGTCAATAGATGAAGAAATACTGCCAAGGACGCCTAGTTAAGGGGCCAATACTTTCCAAAAGGGTACTGTGCTCAAGTGTCAAGGGTTGTTTAAGTTCTAACTCCAGCTGTTTTTTCATTGCCACATGGTGCACTCCGGTTACAGAGGTAGCATGCAGGAGGAAACATCTAACCTTGGCAGTGAGACCTCATTTGCAAAATAACATAAGAGTCTTGTTTTTTTCTTGCTAACAAGAGAAAAAAATATAGGTTTAGTTTGATGAATGATTCAACAGAAGGACGAACGCTTACTCGTGGTAGTCTGCAAGAAGAACGGCTCTATGGTAACCAACAGTGACATTGTACTTGGGGAAGTGGGCGCCACGCCAAGCTTTTTGCTTTTTCCATCTGCGAGCACCTGGATCAGCAGATGTAAGGATGCAGAGCAGCGAAACCAGCAGGTTTTCGTTGAGAGAATCACCCACAAAACCCAAATTCATGTTCCGAAAGGATGACAAGAAACGTGCAGGCTCCGTGGCAGACAAGCTGCAACTATGCGGAACCCATTTCCACTTGTATATGTCGTCCAAGCCCGGTCGCTTATTCTTTCCACAATTCCATGCATTCCTATGGAATGGGCAGGCCTCCCCATACAAAGGGTCCCTCGCTTGCTCGAAAACCCAGTTTCCCTCTGCATAATTGCACTGGATGCTTGCCTTTTGGGAGGAGCAAGTCGATCTCGCGAATGTGGTCGCCTCTGCAGATATGCTGCTGTAAAGACTTTGTGGAAGAGAGGTGGTGAAGAGGATCACCACAAAAATTGTGAGAAGGACTGTGAGAATGATCCAGAGCAAGGGCGAGCGGATCGATTTCGAGGGACGAGAGAGCACGGCAGGTGAAGTAGCTGGCATACTGCGACTGCCACTGTCTATTCTCGAGTTGGGTTGCCAGAGGACATGAAATGTCCAGCCTCATGAGTTGCTTGGCCAAAGGGCAAGGCCTATAGAAGCATGTGTCACACCGCGGCTGGCAGCTGCGCTGTTGTAACTTGTGGCATGGACATGTTGGCTGAGCTTTTGGTCCACCAGTTCTTGCAAGATGCTCAGTCTCACAAACCGAGCCATCGTTTGATCGAAATTGTGGCATGTAATTGAAAAGATGAACATCAAACCACTTGGAAATTGGCCAATGCCAATTCACTAGCAAGGAAGGCTCAAATTATAGTTTTATGCCTAGTGTGAAAGCCCATGGTGCCAGATGTGGCACGAACATAATGTGAAATGCTAGTATATCCTAGCTTTATGCGCCTTTTGATGTATGGGATCAAATGGTACAATATACATTGTGACATGTGTGAAAGTGGTTGTTGTAGTTGTTGTCATGTACATACTTTATTGAAGATTCGTGGCCTTTAAATGTGGCTTTGTCGACTTTCCTAACAAATCTAGAAGATAAGAAAGGTATCGTGCAAAGCAAGTGAGGAAACAAAAGCAAATGAGAGAAAAACCTATGCCTCTTATGAGGAATAAAGCGTAATATTTGATGCTCGTAGGAGCAACAAATTGTGTCAAAGACAAGATCACGAGGAGATTTATGCCACCTACTTCAATAAAGACAAAAAATCCCAAGAAACAAAGAAAAACAAAAACCAAAGTCACAACTGAGACGTCATCTAAGATGACACGCTTATGAGCTATCGCAAGCATTTATGCTAAGAAAATACGCATGAAAGAATTTCACAATCAACATGTGATTAATAAGGAGCTCAAAAGGGGAGACTATGTGTTGGTCTACATCTTGAAACAACACCCAAAAAATTAAAGAAGTAATGGCCCATTTGTCATTCACGACATATCATCAAGTGGAGCCATAAAGCTTGTTACATTAGAGGGGGAAGAGATGCCCAATTGGATCAGTGGATGCACATTGATTAAATATCATCTGCCACTAACCACTAAAATGTTGGAGAAGATCCACAAAGCTCATGATAGGAAGAAGTAAGCCCAGGCTAAAATAGCAAAGGCTCAAGAGGAAGCTAAGTTGTAGATATTAACGTGCAAAGAACAAAGAGATAACTTGCAAATTCTACCACAACCAGCAATGGCACCTCCTCAAATTGAAGCAATTTACGGAGCATAAATGGCTTAAAGGCATGGATGTATGCATCAAACTACATCTTCGAGATGGATCAACAGTGACCACTTGTGGACACAAGATTAAGAGCCAATGTTATCAGTTATTCTACATACATGAAGATGAGAGATGCACCACTATCAACAAATCAAATAGAGTTAAACGTTGCAAATCAAGGGAAGAGTATAAGCTTAGACCAAGTCAATCTGCTAATCAATATCAATAGCCATCAATGTCGACATCAGTTTCAAATCAAGGAAAGATTATAAGCTTACACCAAGTCAATCTGCTGATCAATATCAACGGCCATCAATGTCGACATTAGTTTCATGTCATGGCACATATAGCTCTCAACAAAGCAGTCATCCTAGCTGTTTCTTGGATGCAGACATACAAAGCAACTCCGGACTCGTAAGAGGATGCATTAAAGTTCATCATTAATGACACTTCTTATGTCATTCCCCTAGGTAAGGGTGGAATGGGTTGGTCTCTTCAGATAACTATTCCAATGTTGGGTTAAGAGAGTTCAATTCAGACAAAAAGACTTTAGATCAGACAAGTCACTGATAATGGAGTGGAATTGGAACTAATAACTGAAATGGAAATGACACATATATTGGAACCGGAGCTAGAACTGAATTGTATTAAGATCAGATCAGTACAACTGGAAAAAGTCCAGTGTGAGCCACAAGACTGCTCTCAGCTTATCAGTAAAAGAATACGAGAGTATAGTGAGATCCAAGACACCACGGCAATGTGACATAGCTCAAAGCATACACCATCAAATTCCCCTTCTAATGAATTAATGGCCCCTACTTATAGGTGTCGGACTAGGTCTTTGATTGACTATCCACTGTGTAGTTATTGTAGTAACTGGCTTGGTAAATACCAGCTCAGCTGTCAGTCAGAATTCCAGCTTAGAGACAGTTCCCACCGTCTACATTCCTCCTCCCCTTTCTTGAATTTTGTTATACATCAAAATTTCCAAAAGGCCTCATGTTCTATTTAGTATCCGTCCATCTAACTTCCTTGTGGATTTGGGTAGTACTTTGGAAGACTTTGGGATTGTTGAATGTTGATGCTAATCGAATGAGACCTCCATTATCATATTTGCATTGAAAATAATAGTAGTCCACTGGTTATTCTTAGTAAAGGAACTCCATGAAATGCCTGGATCTCAAACTTTCAACCCCAAATATGAAGTGTAATGATTCCCTGGCTAAACCATCAGACACTGCATTGTTCCTCAGAATACGCATCACTAGACCTATATCTGCCTGTAAATCCTCAAAAATCGAGTTATTCAGAATCTGGTATAGCCAGTTGTTTGAAATTGGTATATTTAGTTCTCTGAAATCTGAAATCTGAAATCTGAAAATGGTAGCTCTCAAAAATCTGAAATATGAAATTGGCAGTTCTCTGAAATTTGAAATATGAAATGGGTATTGCCAGTTCTTTGAAATTTGAAATTTGAAATGGGTATTTCCATTGCTTTTCAAGTTGGCATTTGTCTCTTGTGCCTTTACCCTCTCGAAACCAGGGAACGATTGCTAGCCATTCATCCTTTAGGATTGTTGATCTTTTGATCATATGATGAACTAGTACCCACTAGACAAGTATTACTAGACCAGCTGACATCAATTATATATGAATATGCAGAGTTTGAAACGCAATTATACAAACACCTAAAGTCTGATCTCCTAATCTTTCACGAATTGCAACCATATGAAAAGCTATAATTTTGGAATCTGGCCATCTGGCTTTAGAAGTTTGACTATTTAATTTCCAACCATCAGCTTCTATGGCCTTCTGAAGATCTGGTCATGTTCCATCGTCTAGCCACACGATGTGCCACACACTACATTCTCCGTTCTTATCATCAATTAGACCTTGAAAGGTTACATTCCAATGGCTGGTCCTGGTGATGCCTAGATGAGTTCCCCTTCCCTTGTGGATTGTGCATTCACCACTGCTCCCTTCTGAACTGTTATCATCTAGATACTCCTGAACCTGACGCTTTCATTTTATAAGACGCTGATATTTACCCAAATACTGGACTTTTGGGATTCTCGCGACTGACCATCGCCTTTTCAGATTGAAATCAGACTTGGTGCTCTGGAGCTAAATTGGAAAGCATGCCAAGTACTCATCTGCTATGTGCTATGTTCATACAGTAAGGCCAATGATCATATCAAATTGCAGAGCTGACCACTCTTCTTCCATTCAAGGAACCCTTAATTCCACCAGCATCAATTCTTGATGATGGTACTTTAGGTTATTCTGATGTCACTACCCCAAATTAGAGTCTAGAACAAACTAATCTAGAGTTGTTGATGATTTGAGAAATTCTGCTTGAATCTGCATGTCTTGATCCAATTGATTTTGAACTCGCATCTGGACTTGCTATTGGTTTCCTTCTCGTGACACTGGTCTTTACACTAATTGCATGGTGTTCTCTTATCCAACCATCTGCCTTTGGACAATAGAGCTTCTTCCACTATCCCTTGATCACAACCATATGCACAACCATCTTCCTTACTATAGTGGTATGGTACCCTTCTCCCTTTTGTGATGAGTACATCCCCTTCCTCGTGGAACACCATTACCTCCTTTGTAATGAGTGTCTCTAGCCGCTCGAGAATTACCCTCGCTTGTGAAGTTGTTATATCCTCCATCATAGCATAGTAAAGATAATGTTCCAGTGTTGTGATGCTAGTAATGCTTTCAGAATCATCATACTTTCTAGGAACATAGAATGTTGGATCGATGCTAGACTTGGTGATTTGAAACTGAACTGGAGACCAATCCAAATCTCTACTGCTAATGTACTTCTCTTTTACATTGATATCATTCATGGATGATGACAAAGGTGACCAGTCTTCATCCAGTTGTGGAACATCCATCTCCACCATTAGCAACTCTTGATGAGAATTCTTTGGATAATTCTGGCATGCTGCTCAAAATCAGAATCAATCAATAAATCACATGAAGATTTGGATGATTTGTAAAATTCCATTTGCATCTTGGTATCTACAGACTACATGCAACTGGTTCTGAACTTGTGTCTCAATATTCGTCAAATTTTGAAGAATTAAGTATGGACAATCCTCAACATTAGAAACCTTGTGACCTCTCTTGTGACAATGGTCACACCTCTTGCTTGGTTGAAGATTCTAAATTAGAATCCGTTCCCACCATTCCTTAACAGCTTCCAATATTGCCAAAAGATCTTCATGCAAACAAGCATGATATCTTTGAAAGAATCTCCAATTTGTGTATTTTGACGAACAACGGTACTTCAAATGATATCTGGAATGACAATACTTACATTTTTTAAAAGGTTTAATTGAAAAATGAGTCCATCTCTAAAGGAAGTCTTCATCAATAGTCAGCCGCATCATTTTGCTATTTTGCACTCGACTCTGAGCCATTCTTCAAGGGTTGGTTGACTCACAACACTTATCCCGCCAAATCACGGGCAAACAGCGATAAGATATCCACATCACAAGCGATTTGTAAGTGATATGAAATGAGCAATTGAAGCAAAGAAGATAAGAGTACAGTTGGGGTTCCAGGTAAGTCGGATACATAATACCAAGGTAGGTCATTGGGCCTCATTTGCATTAGAGAGAGAGAATGAGAGAGAGAGCTAGAGCTTCTAGGCGACCTAGAGCACATGTTGCATTTTTGCTTACTATGAGCCACTAGGGCTACCACTCTTCACCAAATTCAATAGGTACGGTCTGTTTACCTTAACATCTTTATGTGGTCTACACGACACAAAAAACACCAAATAAATCACACCAATCAACGGATTTTTTGGAAGTCCATTGCTAATAGGAGGATCAAAAGTCATCCAAATCCAAAAAGAATTGGAAAAAACACTCAGCAAGATGGGCACTTCAAGACCATGTGATCAAATTCTAGTTTGGTGGTGAAACATGGATCGTGATCCATGTTCCCCAACACCCAAACTTCAAAGAATTTTAGCAGGAGACTTCCTTAGCCTGCGTCAGTGCACTACAACAAAAACAGTAGAAATTGGAATCCAATCATGGATCATGATCCATGCCTCCCAATAGCTTAGATTTGGGTCAAAAGTTACCCACCATTAGAGCATAGGTTTGGGAGGCCTCTCCTAAAATTTGGATGAATTTGGACACCTTTTGACCCAAAAACCCAAAATTTTTCTCTAACTCACACTCCGAATGGTCATTTTGACCAAAGTAAAGAAAATTGGTGTAATACCAAAAAAATGGATGCCCAATCATTGTAAAAATTTTCCAAGAATCTATCCCACAAATTTTATACCATTTGGCTCTAAAACATGGATCGTGATCCATGTCCCCAAGATGCCAATTCAACCAATTTTGGTCCACATATAGCTTAGAGTGCCAAAGGCATCAAGATTGACAAAGAAGTCTACAAGTATAAATGAAATTCAAGAGAGTGTACCTTCAAAATCTCTAAGTGCAAGAAGTTAGGATTTTTGACAAAACCTTGGATTTCAAAATTGGGAAGTTCCTTATATGACTTAAGAACCCAAAATGCATTTAGAAATGGCTTGATAGGAGCATGAAACTTGACATCCACAGTAGAAAGGTCAATCAGATTCAGATTGTGGTGAGAATAAAAACACAAGTGGATATATAGGTATTCTTCATCATCAAAGCAACAAATTTAGGAAAACTAACGCCTACTAACCATAGGATTGCAACAAAGAGGGCTCCAAAAATTAGGTTTTGTCAAAGTCGGAAAAATATGGCCATAAACTAGGAAATTGGGCTAACTTAGTAAATTTTGATTTGAATTTGATAAGATTTCATAAGTGTGTTAGGATTAGCTATTAGGACACATTACCTAATTCTTAGCACATTCTATGACCAAACATGGATTGTGATCCATGGACCCATCCATATCTCTGAACCAACATATAGCCATTCAACCCACATGATAATTATAGCCCAACCTCAAAATTTTAAGACATTTGGATCCAAAAATCCTTGTGAAAATCCCAATTTTCTCCAAGTCTATGGAAAAAATTGCAAAAGTTGACTTGATGTGCAAACCAAAGATCCAAACCCAGAAAGTTTTCTACCATAGCATCTATTAATCATGTTGAGCCTAATGATAGCAAGAAAACTTAAACTAGTGTTCCAACATGGATCGCGATCCATGTACCCTTAGCCCAAAATTAACTTAAATCAATTCTCCCTAGTGTTTGTGGTTATCTTAGACACATTGGTAAAGTTGGTCAAATTTGGATCACATTTGCTTCGATTATGCTCAATTTTCAGTTTATGGTCAAGTTTGCATTAAAGTAGATTTAGATGAAGACTTGGAACAAATACCAACAAATATATTCATTGGAAAGTTCCAACTTGCGGATGAAACCAAGGTAAAAGCAACCATATTTCCCAAAGAACTGTGGACTCTACACCAAAAGCCCAAAGTGATGGAATAGTGCTAGATGCCTGCAGTTGGATAGTTTTTTCCGTCTACCACCATGGGGCACTAACTTTCACAAAGCACATGAAGTAATGTCAAGTATCCAACACAATGGAGAAGTTGTTGGATCAAGGCGGTTGCAAGAGAGTGGCATTCATGGTGTGTGTGTGTGTGTGTGTGTGTGTGTGTGTGCATACTTAGAGAGAGAGAGAGAGAGAGAGAGAGAGAGAGCTCAACGAGGACTAAAATGATGACTAGATTATGCTTGAACTTGAACCTTACAGTGAGGGTGTACAATGCCTCTTATATAGGCATACAATAGATGACCTCATGGGTGACTTCATCAGATAATACATCATCCACTATGTCAACAGTCCTAGGTGGAAAGTGGCCACATGCTACCACATGGGATACACATGCCCAATGCCATGTAGGCAGCCTAATAGACTAGAGAAGATTGACACAAAGAAGCATAAGCGTAGGCCAAAAGCCCACAAATCCCAACAATCCTCCCTTTGGGGTTTGGGCTATGACAAATGGCACAATACACTCATACCACTCCAACACATGAGCACAATAATCTGACATCCCCAATCTATGTGACACGCTCCAATCCAAGAGCTAAAGAATCTCTCTAATCCAAGAGACCATTGCAAGTCTCTTATTCAAGAGCCTGCTACATGCCTCTAATCCAAGAGACAAAATGAAAAACGCCTCCCCTCAAAACAATGTCTACAATTCCAAGACCAAGCTGAGCCATCCGCTCAAAGCTATCTCCAACATGTATCAATTGCAAGAGGTGAAGGCAAAATAATCTGCCATGGTCATGGTCCTTGAGAAATTTTTGCTACTTTGATCTTTCCTCTTCCTTCTCTTCCTACATCTGATTTTGTTGCATGGTGTCGCTTTCCTCCCCTTGACAAGGATCATCTTTGTATTTTTATTGAATACAAATGCAATGCCAAAAATACAAAAATGCTTAAGTTGCCTCCCCTTAATATCTTTAGTGATGGATATTCATTCTTTAGTGATGGATGTTTAAACATACATAACAAAAGAATGGTGCGTGGTGGCTTTGGTGTAATGCATCCCTTGATGCAAAATATGCTTGTGTGTGAAAACTTCTAGAATGCTGGAGAAGATCCCCCCCCCCCCCTCCTTCCCTTTTGGAAGCCTTACATTTTTTTAACAAGCTTGAGACATTTTTTGTATGTGAAGCACCTCTTCATTGGGGTGAAGCTCCTCTTCACAATAAGAACGAACCTTTTTCTTCTGCTTGATAGTGAGAATCCTCATTTGATTATGCTTTTGAAAACCTCAAAATCTGCAGAAGTGAGCCCTTAGATTTGTCTTGAGGGTTGAGCTTGTGTTCAAATGCTAAGTAGTGTGCAAACCGCCCTCTGGAAGGATGAGGACCAAGGGAGTGCCTTGGTGATGCTACCCCGTGAGACAAGGGGTCCTCTAAGGGTGAAGCCAACTGGTCAATGGGAACAAGGGGCAGTAGCATAGTCAATTGGAGCGAGAGGTAGTTGGCAAGCTGCCGATCGGGAGCCAATATAGCAACCGGAGCCAGCTAGCCGATCGGAGCTTCTAGTCGGACCCAAAAAAAGGTTTAAATTGCAATTGATCGCTAGCAATGAAGTCCACCCATGATCCACTATTGTAGCCCATGACCTCCACACTATATTTAGTGGTCAAACCACTATGCCAAGTACGTTTTCATGTGGAGGAATCCGAAAATGCACTAGATGAGTTGTCCTCGGTAGAGTGAACACACATACACACCTATACTTAGGATAGTGGTTAGGGGGTCTAATCTCGCCCAAATGTAGTGGTTAAGGAGGCTATGAAAAGCACGAGCTAAGGAGATTCTCTTGAAATAAATAAATGCAAAAACAAGTGTTGTCAAGGATAAATGAAAAACAATGCAATCTAATTAATGCAAATGCAAAATCCATCAAAGCAATGCCCAAGAAATCAACTCTATCTCTCACCTAATCACCATGGTAGTGAAGCATGCTCATATCCTAGATGATGGTTAGGGGGAGAGTTTTTTAATGGTATAATATGCTAATGCAATATATCAAGAAGTAATTAGTGTGATTAAGAGAGAAAGTGCTTAAACTCAATTACACCTGAACCTAAGCTCTAATAACACTTGTCGGATCAAGGCGGGTGCAAGAGAGTGGCATTCATGGCATGTGTGTGTGTGTGTGTGTATACTTAGAGAGAGAGAGAGAGAGAGAGAGAGAGAGAGAGAGAGAGAGAGAGAGAGAGAGAGAGAGAGAGAGAGAGAGAGAGAGAGAGAGAATGAGAACTCAAAATGATGACTAGATTATGCTTGAACTTGAACCTTACAATGAGTGTGTACAATGCCTCTTATATAGGCATACAACAGATGACCTCATAAATGACTTCATCAGATAATACATCATCCACTGTATCATCAATCCTAGGTGGAAAGTGGCCACAAGCTACCACATGGGATACACATGCTCAATGCCATGTAGGCATCCTAGTAGGCTAGATAAGATTCACACGAAGAAGCATAAGTGTAGGCCAAAATTCCACAAATACCAATAGAAGAAACTCTCACAGACAAAAATGGAACAACAATGCCATTGAAGATAACCAATGAAATCATTTTCCAAGCACTCCACTTAGTGGTTGGCCACCACACTTGCTACTAAAGACCAAGGCAATTGATAATGACAAAGCTTTCATCAAACAGCAAGGCCACAAGCTCACCTATAAAGACTTGATCTATAAAAAAAAATCAATCTTACTACGATTGATCTCATAGCATCTTAAAGTGCAAAAGCTGCCTGGATACACCAAGCCACTCTTACATATGACAGTACTCATGGCCATTTGCTTATCACAACATCGTGCCATTAAATGCGACTTGGGCAACTACATTTTGCAAAATTTGGTAGAAGTCAACCTCAAAATCAACCAAAAGAACAAAAGCTACATGAATGGTGGACCAATGTGGACCCACATTGCATATCAAGTACTTGGAATGATTGAAGACCTCCCTGAAGTAGAGTTCCAACTGGATCTACATAATTCCCAGCATAATGTTCAAGCAGCAAGGAGTGTGTCAACGAATCCAACAAAAAGAAAGATGCATGATGGCTCAAGCTCAAAAGCACCAACCAAAGATAGCAAAGCCATGGACTTCGACATAGATCTCCATGGGGAGATTAGAAGAAAATAAGATATCCCTTTAGAGTACTAGACAACACAAGAAGAAGAGGAAATAGAGATTCCCCTTGTCAAGAAAAACCCACAACAAGAGGAACATATCTCAAGAATGCAAGTACAAAGATTTATGGAGGAATCTCAATGACTTAGAGCAAAAAGGCTTGCAAAGAATGTTGAAGGGCAGAAGAAAGATGGTGCTAAATTACACAGTCCTTGTAAATTCAAAACAAAATATCAAGCCCATAGAAGCATATACACTACACACCCTCATAGCTACAATAGCAATGTTGCGAGATGTACCCAATCTAGAGGAATCCCAAACTCCCAACAAACTTTTTTGAGCGACGATAAAATCGAGCAAGTTAATGAGAGGCAGCCTTGCAAGCTTAATGGATTTTATTAAGATTTTCCCTTTCAAGAAACATGAGGAGACAAGCATGCAGTAGTGGACGCAACACTAACTTCTTGCCTATAGTCGACCTTCAATTCTGTATAGTGAAAAAAATTAAGCTTAATGGATGGTTTCCACTCTCTCTCTCATTGTATAGTTAAAAACATATCCATGTGCCGATGTAGATTCTTTGAGGGAATTAACAAAAGAGCTTTAAAAAAAGAAAAGTGTATTTACTTTTACATTTAGCGCGCGCACACACACACACATAGAGTAAAAGAAGACTCTATTCCCTTTTTGTTTTTTGGCAAAACTCACTAACAGTGAGTGATATATTAAATCCAAAAAGAATTACAGAAATCCCTCCTCACAACGAGCGAGGGCATCTACCACCTTCATAAAAAATCCACAACCATACACAAGTACATAGACTAGGCTTTTTATGTACAAGGAAGCCTAAAAACCTATTATAGAAAGACTCATAAAGACGAGCTAGATTGCATTAGATTCCACTACCATCGACCCTCTCACACTGAGTCGAAGGAGTCCAAGACAACTAGCAGTACATAAAAAACATAGGAAGATAACCATCACCTCGTTGGAGATGCCACCGAAGGGGCTACCCGACTGCCAACCAGAAACCACTGCACCTCCGACCAAAAGCACAAGCCAAGATCTAGCTCCAACCAGCATGTCCTCAAGGAGAGCCTCATATGCCTCAATAGACCGTGCAAGCCGTAGGACATATTCAAAGTCGAACCATAAGACAATAGTGCATCAAGCCATAGAGGGGCCTCTCCCCGTTGAACATGGCTCTCTGTTGCCACAATGAGGGTCATCCTTGCCACGAGCCGACTCCCACCTGTTGAGGAGCATTGCAAAGATTCTGGGCCATCAATTTTCTCTCTGAAGAGAGTGAGAAAGGATGGCCGCTTCCTGGGAAAATATTGAGTGGAGGGGTGCAAAACAGGTGCAATCGAGGGAGGAGCAAATGGGTGTCCCCTCTGGACCGATCTCATGATCCTCCGACTGAGCCATCTCCAAGACGTCACCATTAGCTAAACTGCTACGTTGTGTGGATTCCACTCCCTATCGGAGAGGCTCCCTAAGCATCCCTAGCCTGAGCACTCTCGGAGATATAGCAAACATCGACTATGCACAGGTCTCGCAAACCCTCTTGAAGACTCACCTCACTTTCATTCACTACAAAAATTTTGAGTTGAAAAAAAAAGCCAAGCCTCTTGAGGATGAAAAGTTTATCTTGAATTTTTTAATAAAAAAAAACCAAGCCTCCTAAGGATAAAAAGTTTGAGTTGAACTTTGGCTATTTTTTTAATAAAAAAGTTCAAGTCAAACTTTTTATCCTTAAAAAGAGGCTTGGCTATTTTTTAACTTTTTTTTTCAGCTCAAAGTTTTCATCCTTTAGGAGGCTTGGCTATTTTCTTTTCCGCTCAAACTTTTTGTAGTGAATAGAAAGTGAGGTGTCAATGAAAATATTATTGAGATGAGGGGTAGTGCAAGGTGAGAATTACGAAGCTGCTCGTCGCTATACAACTAGCGAGGCCCCAAGGTCGCGGGGGGGGGGGGCGGGGGGGGGGGGGGGGGGGGGGCATTGTGGCACACACTAGCCGAGGGTTTAGAGATGGACGTGTTCTATGTACGGTCTACATTGTATGTTGCTCCATGGATCGGTATGGGCATGGAGTTGTATTTATTTGTTTGTTTATCTTTTATAAAATCACTCACATAACGTGAGTTTGGAAAAAAAACGTGAGGTGTGCAAAAAGTCTTTTTCTAGTCTTATTCGAGAGAATCAACCGAGGTTCCCACTTGATTTTTTTGTGAAAAGACACCCCCTCTTGAACCTCATGATTGTGTCTTGACTGAGTATGCGATGTGGGAGGGAGTGCATGAGCCACATGGAAGCAAGTGCCTACATCGTACCACATAGGACAATATGGGCCCATGCCGTAGAAATATTTGCTCGAATTTTTGGTTCACTTGAAAAATGTCTCTCAGTGTATGGTAAGACTCCCCAATCTAACAGGCCAGATGACATGCAAAATAGAAAAAATGATTATCACATGCATAGAAGCTTTCAATGACATTAACAAAGTGGATCATACTTGGGAAGTCTTCTTGAAGGCACCAGTGGCATCAGTTGGGAACTGCAAGAGGCAACATCCAAAAATGTCATCATGGGAATATATGCATGCATCATGTGCTTGCCTTCACACTACATACAAACATTTGAAGCATTCATGACAGGATTTTTTGAAATGGATTCAAACATTTTCAATCCATCAACAAAGGAGCTTCAAGCACAACATGTGGCATACCAAAGCACACTACTTAGCAACCCTCTCAAAGATCTATCTTTCAAGGTGGACATCATGGTGAGAGTATCCAAATACAACAAAGTACTCAAGTCCTTGGAGAAATGGCAATTTAAAAATTACTGATGATCTTTTGCAATATGCACGAGGACGTTCATTAGCTAGGAAGGGGGGAGTGTTTGGCCAATATAGCTTACAAGCACCCGAACACAAAATTCAAAAGCACATTTTTGATATATCGTACCTTATTTTTTTGGGAACCATGTACTTGAGCTATGCAAATTTTGATTCCAGAGCTAGAGATATCTAAGATGTAATTTCTATTATGTATTCAAGGTCTAGAGTAGCCAGCCAATGGCCATTTTTGAAAGCCTGAAGTATAAAAGCCAATAGCTCTAGCTTGAAAGAGACTTTCTTTGGATAAAGAAAGGATCTTTGTCGTACGTGCTATCAAGCAACTACTCAGTTCAAATTTGTAATCAACATATCTCATGATTGGGTATTCTAATTCAAATTCCAAAACTTGCATTGCGTTCTTCTTCTCTTTCTATTTCATTCATGTGTAAGTATTTTAAGTACTATCGTGGTTTGTGACCTGGCATGTGTGAGCCTTATGTTTAGTGTTGAGTGCTTAAATCTTTGTTTTATGACATTTTGACTATAGGAGAGTGTTATTAGTCCTTTGGGAAACCTATTTGAATGGTTTTCTAGACTTGTCCCCTTAGATCTAATAAAGCTTTTTTGAAATATTTGTGGCTATCCAAATCCATTTAGTCATTGCAATAGCGTGACGATGACCGAAAGCGGTGAGTAAGGACATATATTTTTTTTTTGATGCGTGAGTTGGTGATTTGTTTATAGACATTGACATATTTTCTTCTTTGGTTCACTTCTTCAGATGGACACCTCAAAGAGTCTCCATGCCCCATCCAAGTCACTTCCCTGTGTATTGACATGAGTGTGTTAGTATCAGAAAGCTATGCTATGGTTGTCTATCACAGGAACCCGCTACAGTGGTGGTCCTACTGACATTGATTAAGAGACAATTAACCAAGCTTGTAAGCTCTTCACTTGTATTTGGATTCATTGGTACCGACCAAAGTGGAGCTCATTAACTAGTTGTATGGTTTGAGAGTCCTTAATTACATTGTCTTGGTGGATTTCATGTAGTACCTAATAAAAGGATTCGTTACATTTCAACTCAATGGCCCATCAATAGTAGAGAAAGTTTTGGCCAAAATTTTGCTCTTCTTCAACACTCTGCCTATCTGTGTGCTACCTTGGAATCCATCCTTTGGAACCTTAGACACTTTTAAGGACTTTTATCTAGCATGGGTGGATTTTTTCAACCTCCCACTATGATCTAAAAGATATGACTGGCACATTGGGAACCCCTCTTTTCATCCCATCCAACCGGAAACTTGGTAGCATGGAAAATAAGGTTTCTATTGTTTGGGACACCAACTAGAAAATATGGTCATAAGTGCGGGGAGAGGCCTTAAGCTTATTCCTCTTAATTTTGTCACATTCTTTGGAGCATGCTTTAAATGTACAGATTTGGGCATTTTGTAAGAGCTTACCTAGGTAGCGTGACCAGATTAGTAGAGAGGTGGGTGTCCTTGGAATGAGCTGGTCACTTGACATCTATTCAAGGTTTAGAACTATAGAGTCAAATGTCAAATATCAGATCAAATGAAATCTAACTTCAGAAGACCAGATGGAAAAATGAGTTAAATAAAGAAACTAAATTAAACTAAAAGAATGGATTCAAATGATAGGAGCTCAAACAACTCAAAGTTAGATATTCAGTTTATGAGTTCATGAGTACAACTCTAGATATGCTGCACTGAGTGCTCAATTACAAGATGGTACAAGAGCTCCAATGACTTGTGAATGATACAAACCGGCTCTCAAAAAGGAAATGATCAACCCAAATATAAGTAATGGGTATGATTTGCAGGCTTTCATATTGGGTTTTGATTGATTGTACAATTACAAAGTAGTAGCTATTGGTAACTCTGCTAAGTAATTTGTAGGCGCCGCTTTCGGGGGAATGTTTCCACTATCTACATTCTCCTCCCCATTCTTATGTTCCAAATTTAGTCTTATTTCAATGTTTGTGCTTAGCCCTCTGTTTGTCTAAAGCTAGTTGAAGAGCTCTAGGCATGTCTTGGCCTTGAGGGGCATTGGAGGCGGCATTCTCCTTTTGAATAATCCTATATATAGCCTCCTACTTTAGTTTCTCCCTTCTCTTATTGAGAATTCCACCTTATAGCGTGTGAGTGCATGCCAAGTCTTTGTATCAGGATCATATAAACTTTTATTTCCTTTGGTGAGCCTTTCCCTTGCCAACTTATGAGACTGATCAATCTTGTGTAGACCTATCCAATGGGGGCTAGGTCATCGACTCTGATTTTGGCTTCAAACAAGACATCATTTATTTCTCTAAATTGTGGTTCATAGCTTGCTTTGTTGTCAAGTTCCTTTTTAGGAATCTTGGATACCTCCATAGATAGCTGAAACGAGTCATTAGTTTACTTGATCAAGAGACTAATCTGTGCTCTCCTATGGATAATCATACCTCAAGAGTTGATTAAATCATCTTCAAGCTCTAACATCGTGCTCTTCTGTTCAATGTCATTCAAAACTGACTTCTAGGCAACCCACAATGATGTCTTACATGCACTTATAAGCTAGTTTATTGCCCAGTAACACTTCCAGGTGAATGCCCAGACTTTGGATGTTCATTATGGTCAAGTGCTTTTTTGGGGGATGCAACAAATGAGAGTGTGGGATACCTACAAAATACACATACATGTCCCAAGTAATAAAATCATTGAATCTCTTTACTTGATGAATCACACATGCACATAATCAATGCTATACATAGTTTGAGAGATAGAGAGAGCAAGAAAGAGGAGAAGAGCACGTGAAAGTGCACCTTCTAGAGTGGAATGATACACACACACAGAGAGGAGAGGTGACAAAAGAGAAGAAGGACACATAGCTCTGGGTGCAATCTCCCCCCATGTAGCAGTGTTCATTTTCCTGTTACACTTATTTACTTATAGATTTCTTGAATGTTCAATTTTGCTATCCTTTCACATGGTCCATAATTCACTTATGATTTTGCCACCTATCAGGTGTAATAAATAAATACTTATCAATTTCCATTATATATCTCTCCGTTAAGACAAACAACTATCCTCAATTGTTCTGTTATTAATCTACAAATCGTGCTTGTCAAAAAAAGGTTAAAATTATGTCTCAAACATATCATGTATAAAAATTATAACTCTTAAAATTAAACAAACAAATTTTCTTATGCATGTCATCATCCACATACTACATATTCTAGTATCCCATACCACAAGAATAAACAGTATAATATACGTCATATCCTAATGTATCAGAATATCATTGATCACATTCATCATTCAATGATGAATTCCTATTAATGATGAATCAAGATAGCATTGGTCATAGTCATCGTTCAATGATTTATTCCTATTAATTCCAAGTCTAGCTCAATAAACACTATTGACATTACATGATCACGAATCAAGTCCAAATCCAAGTCCATTATATATTGGTGTTAACAAAATCAACACCATATTAGTGAATTTGGGAATTTTCCAATTCCCATTTCCAAAATCATCTTAAGATTTGAACACATGGACACCAACAAATCTTAGCCAAAGTTTGGAGAGCATGGCTTGAAAGAGCTGTTCAAGTAGTGCTACCTTGTGGAAGGAGTTAGTTCTACAAAATAGTTTGAGATTTGTCCATATGGCCAGATTTTTAAGACATTTCCCAAATTGGCTCTAAAGTCTCATCTCAATACTTATTTCATTCACTTCAAGTATAGACCACGTCGTGAGAGATGGTTGGTTTCATAGCTCATAAGAAAATGAAGGTAAAGATAAGATAAAAATAGGAAATATTTATTATATTTACATACCTGGAAGATCTCTTACATCAAAACATGTATCTACATGGGAGGGCTATACTTGACAGAGTCACAACTTGGATATCAAGACTTTTTGATATACAATTACTATGACAAGCTAGAGTGAGCTTCAACTATCAATACTCACACCGAAGTAAAATTAATAAGTCAAGAATGTGTTAATTTGTGTTAACAAGTGGTTATGGAAAGAAAATGCATAATGAAACAAAACAAGAGGTCAACAACATTTAAGACAAGCCATTAAGTCTCCCCAATCTCAGAAAAATAAAAATTCTTTCAAAACATATTGAGTGTATAAGTAAATGGTGAGTTTAAGAAATGAAGAGATAGATGAAGGTGGAAATTCAAAAGACATATGAAGGTGGAAAGTCAAAAGACCTTTTGTGTCCATAAAAAGAGGTGTTTTTCTTCTCCTTCGTTTTTACTTTAGCGTTTTTCTCGCTCTCTCTCTCTCTCTCTCTCTCTCTCTCTCTCTCTCTCACCAATCTCAAAAAAGAAAAATCTTTCAAAATGTATTAAGTGTATAAGTGAAGGGTCAGTTTAGGAAATGAAATGAAAGATGAAGGTGGAAAGTCAAAAGACATATGAAGGTTGAAAGTCAAAAGACATATGAAGGTTAAAAGTCAAAAGACCTTTTGTGTCCATATAAAGAGGTGTTTTTCTTCTCCTTAATTTTTCCTTTAGCATTTTCTTCTCTTCTCTTTAGTGTTTTCCTTGCTCTCCCTCTCTCTCTCTCTCTCTCTCTCTCTCTCAATGTTGTATCCGTCGTTCCCAGCTAATACTATTGCAAATCTATGTGCTTCGTCATTGCTCGATGGTACGTGCTATAGACTAGCGCATTGTTTTTCTTGTTGTTGAGGAAATCTTTCCTAAATAATTGCTAAAAA
The DNA here is from genome assembly GCF_014529385.1 of Adiantum capillus-veneris. Lineage (NCBI taxonomy): Eukaryota > Viridiplantae > Streptophyta > Polypodiopsida > Polypodiales > Pteridaceae > Adiantum > Adiantum capillus-veneris. The sequence continues at coordinate 106,790,528 of NC_140955.1, read as the reverse complement.
TTAGTAGTGTCATTTAGTCTATAGAATGAGATAATGTATACATAAGATTCAACACTAAAATGTATCCAACACATATGAAAAATAGAGGTATAGAGACAAACTTATTTTCTGAAGGTGGACATAACTTGTGAATCACTAGATTGAGAATAGTACTACACCTATACTAGTCTTATTTAAGACAAGTGAAGATGATAGTGAGAGGTGTTAAGTCCAAGCACAATAGGTATATTATAGTTATGGTAAGTATAAAATTGTGCAAGAATAAGTATAAAGAAATGTGTTGAAATAATCTATGGTGAATGTTATAAATATATGCACTCATATGGGTGATTTCAAAGAATGAATGTGTTTTCAGTATGATATATTTTAATTTACTATAAAAATGCATATATCTCAAGTGATGGACCAACTCTGTAATTTTATATAAAGTAACCTACAATAATGAACAAAATTAAAGTACATAGAAAAACTTCTAGCTGTTGAGGAACAAAGATTGTGTCTTTGATTATGAATTGACAAATCCCCTTACACATTTTTGGATATAGTGTACCTATAAAGTTGCAAAAAAGATTATTGTGTACATATAAAGTTGCAAAAAAATCATCCACTAGGATAATGATTAATATAAAAAGTTAAAAGCATTGGGTCTAGAAAATTTATGGTTGAAGTTGGAGAATCTCGGCTAGAATTTCATCGGTCCTTAGTTTTCAAGGGGAATTAATGGGCATTTTAGTTGTAAAATGATGTGAATAACTTAGGATTTGGGTATAGTATGTGCGACCAATGAAAAGGGGAGGTGGAGTTTGGTGGAGGCTATAGAGAGGTTTGATTTTGGCGTGCTATTTTTGAACCATTAAATTTTGAGTTTTGGATTGCTACCACATCTACTACTCAATTCACAATAAGGAAGCCCTTGTTCTGAATGAAAACTACTATGGGCTCAATGGATGACTTTTCTTGCAAACATTTTTTCATGTTCCCTCCCACATTGCTATTTTTTAACTTGTCAATTTACCATTTTCTTTGATATGCCCTGGAATGAGCTGGATGTGTTCAGATAGCTATTCCAGGTTGGTACTTAGAACTAAAGATGTTAGATTCAAAACATTCAAAGATCATTGGAAGACATAACTGAAACTGGAAAGACAAAACACTGGAACTGAAAGATAAGACAATAGGAATAATACTGAAACTGGAATTTCATTTTAGATATTCATATTAGAACTGGTGAGCATCATGTATACCAATAGCTGACTTTGGAATTACAGAAGAAGAGAGAGCACAACAAATGATTACAAAGAGCACAAGTAGCTCAGGATGTAGACAACTAAGGATTCTAGAGAGTCAGAAGCATTACTTCTGCATGGAGTGATGTGCACCTCACACGGGCCTACATTCAAAAGCATAGACAATGGCCTCACTCTAACTTTGTGCATAAAGTTGGCAATTCCTACCAAGAGCCCACGATACTCCAAAGGAAGTGAAGGAGAGCAATCTCCTCCGCTACAACATGCCCTTCTCTCTTTATCTCTCAATCCACATCTACCCCAACTTGGCAAACCCACCCCTCCTTGCCATCCGAATAGGCTTGATGATAGTTGCCCTCTATCCCTCTTTGCCTCCATGTTGCACCCTATGCTGCCAACCTCTATTAGCCTTACACATTAAGACATGCCATGTCATCCATTTTTAATTTATTAATGACAAATTACACTAATGTGCACCAATCCAATGCTGGAGATTCCCCTCTACACCTTTGTTTGATGGCTTGTATAATAAAATTTGTAGTGCTTGTTTTAGGTTGTGCATACTTAGTTTGATAGGATGATGACAGCAGGTAATAGGGCTCCTGAAGCACTACATGTTGAATCACTTCAATTGCTATGAATGCATGGAGAAGCCTTTCTTATCTTAGCTAAGTGTCTCTTAGCTGATCAAGGTAAGAACAAAGTTTTATTAGGACTAGAATTATTATATGTTTTGGTATGGTTCTTTGGGTGCAAAGGGTGCTTTATATTAGAGTGTGTAGGGCACATAAGGAAAAATACTAGAGGCTAGCTAGACCCACAATATACTACAAGATTGCATGGCATTAACACATGCATTTAGTGAAGGTGCATTTGAAATGTGTGTATATGAGTGGCCAAACAAAATTAGGGCTCCAAAGATAGCCAACTAGCAAGCATATTTTTTTATAGATTCATAGGTGTAGAATTGACAGATGCATTAGATGCAAGGGCGTGTAGAAGGCGGGAACTACCCTTAGCAGGAATGGTGAGCGGAGGAAGCTTCTAGTAACCAACGAGTTACCACAGTACAGTGTATAGTCAGTCAGCTGCTGATGGCCTATAAATAGGATCCATTAATCATTTTGTATAGCTTCTGACTCTCTAGAATCCTTAGTTGTCTACATTCTGAGCTACTTGTGCTCTTTGTAATCATTTGTTGCGCTCTCTCTTCTTCTATAATTCCAAAGCCAGCTATTGGTATACCTGATGCTCACCAGTTGTAATCTAAATATCTATAATGCAATTCCAGTTTCAATACTATTCCTATTGTCTTGTCTTTCAGTTCCAGTGTTTTGCCTTTCCGGTTTCAGTTCTGTCTTCTAGTGATCTCTGGATGTTCTAAATAGTTGTCTGAACACATCCAGCTCATTCCATTTGGGTGATCATGGTGGTTTGAGCTAAGTTTCTCTAAGACAAGTGAACTACCTCCGAGCTGGTATTAGAGCTATTGTATGTCCACAATGCCACCCAGAATGAGCACCAAAGGTCGTTGACCACCAACTCGCTTTATGGAAAACCATTCGAGAAAGAGACTGAAGTAGGCTGCTCTGAAACTACTGATGTGCACCCTAGAAATGACATTGAGGTCACTCCAAGAGGGGGCACTGCTCATGAATCAAGGGATTTGCAGCATTCTAGTCATTCCAGGCATCAGAGAGCTGAAAGGCTTGCAAGAAGGAATAGGTCTTAGGGCTCTAAAAGTCAAAATCAAACTGATGAGAGTGATAGGAGTCAAAACACTCATTGATCATCACAAAAGAAAACCAAGAAGACAATAGAGATAGTTACAGAGATAGAGACCGAGAACTGTGAGGCTGACATTGAGCACTACGACAAGAAAAAGTCACGTGATAAGAAGCGAGTACATAGAACTAGAATCAACAAGAATAAGGAACGTTCCACTGATCTGAAAATTTTCTTTCTAGTATTTAAAGGAGGGAAGAAGCATGACCCCGATGTGCACATACAAGCCTTTGAGCAGTATGCTGGGCAGAAAGATATTGATGAAGATGAATGGGGGGAGTATTTTCCTCAAACACTAAAGGACGCAGCTAGAAAACGGTACTACCATTACCCAGCCTTCCGACTCGGACCGTATCACAAGCTCATTAAAGCCTTCAAGTAAAGAATACTCAGACAATAGGGGGATGAAGATGGAAAAGATCAGCCAGACAACTATAAGAACCTCCCTCAGAGAAAAGGACGAGAGTTTGATTCTTGAATGGCTTTAAGAGTAAGAAGTTGAGGGAGCAAGAGGTACCAACACCGACAAAGAAATTCAATGACGTGGTACAGAGAGCGATGAAGTTGGAGCAGCAAGCAAAAAAGGAGAAGGGGCATAGGAGAAGACAGTGTCCAATGATGATGAATCCTCTACTAAAGGGAGTTCTCAATCCACTTCCAGCTCTAGTTCTTCTGAAAGTGAGTCAAAGGAAAAAAGCAAAGCTAAGAAAGGGTCTCGAACCACAAAAATTGATGAAATGTCTAATCAGATTGCTGAGATAGCCAAGGCATGACTCGTAGTGTGAAAAGAAAAAATACCGTGCTCTAAATGTAGATCAAAGGACCACATGTTGAACGAGTGTTCCCAATGCACATATTGCAAGGCATTTGGTCATGTCTGGAACAATTGCGGGATTCATCACTTTAAAAAGGGAAAGGACCTGTCAATGATTGCATTTACCAATCCAGAAGCGCTCAAGGCTGCTGGAGCCAGTGGGGTTAGAGAAAATGAAGCCAGTACAAGCACTAGAGGAGGAAGGGGATGCTACCAGAATGGAGCTGGCAGGGGTAGAGGCAGAGGAGACTTCTCTAAAAGGAGCATGAGCTGCTATGGTTGTGGCAAGTACGGCCACTTTGCAACTCAGTTTCTAGAGACACCGAAGTCAGAGGTAGTTGACCAAAAACCACTAGATCCAGTACCAGTAAGAGTGGTCACCAGAAGCAAGGGAGTAGTGATTCAAGAGATCCCTACTGAAGAAGACAGTCAAACTACTGAGGCCAAGAAGTGGGAACAGCAGAGGAAGGTGTGGAAGGCTAAGGGTAAAGAAATGATTCTAGATGAATGGCAAGAACAAAGGGAGCTTGCAGCAAAATCACTGTAATTTTTTCAAGAAAGCTGCCAAAATAAGCAAAAGTTCAGAAGCTTGGACCATTCACAAAATACCACCTCAATCTTCACAACCAAAACCGGAGAAGGCAGCAGATGGACTAGATGAGTCTATGATTGTTGTAGTGCAAAGCCTGGTAGAAGAAACAAGGCAAGTTAGAGTAGAGCTGGTCGAGGTTGGAAATACTAGTCTAGGGAAGAATAAGGTGGATTCATCATGGAGCCAGCCAACAACTACATGCAAACCGATGAAATGGAATTGTGAAGATTCTCAGGAGGAGAAGTCTTCTGGTTCAGACAGTGGGAGCTTGGGCAATGAGCAAGATGAGATATATGTCAAAGTTTGTGATCAAATTGAAAAATTAACATTGGAATTAGACAACATTCGACGCACATTGCCTGAGGCAGCTAAATTTATTAGACAAAAGAGAAAAGTTGAAGCAGAGGCCAGATAGTGGATTTGGCAGCCATCAAAGATGATGAGGTTCCCCAGTAATCCAAATAGACTTAAGCTCAGAAAAAAATGGGAACCATTATCTCGTGTTATTTTGGATGGAGGAGCGGGGGAGCATCTTTGACAAAAGCTAGGAACTGAAATAAATCCATCTTCTTTCAAAATAAGGATGGCAGGGAGGTCCAATGCATTGGTCTCATAAAAAACATGCAAATAAGGGTGGGGAAAGAGAAATTCAAAACCAGTTTCTTGGTGTTGGATGTTTAAGGGGCCTATGGAATGTTGCTTGGAAGACCATGCCTCAGAACTGTTGGGGCTATACATGACTATGCAAACCAGACATTGACTCAAGGCTCTAATAGAAGAATCCAGATAAAGACAGATAACACCAGATCATGGAGGAAGACATTGAGACCAGAAGAGCTGTGTAAGAAGTATGGTACGAAGAAGATTGAGAGGATGCTAGCCTCCATGAATATCTTCCCCTTAACACAGATTGACCTCAGTGCAATGCTGATGGACAAACAACAAGGTGAACGATAGAAACAAAAATACCCAGATCAGTTTACTGAATTAAACACTGGGGAGAGATCAGTCCAGATTGATGGTCGCCACATCAGTTTGTACCAAAAAAGCTTAACATCAGGGCAAAACCTAGTTCAATGAATGATTCAGATGCTAATGAAGAAATTCCAATAGCACTGCAACCAGATCTTTAGAATGATCTGCTGGAAGTCAGTCACCCATTTAATGATTATGGTGTTGGTATTCAGACAAACAAGGAAGCAGAGTCATTGGCCAAGAGAAAGGGAGGTGGGCCAAATTGGTTTCTTCCAGATGACCAAGAATTAAAATAATGGAATCTCGGCTGAAAGAAGAATCCCAGAATGTTTAAAATCAACAAACATTTGAAGCAGGGGATCAAGGAAAAAGCCAAGGCACTATTCCAAAAATACAAAGATGTATTTGCCTAGGAACATACAGATATGAAGGGAGTAGATCCAAAAGTGTGCCAGCATCGCATACCACTGAAACCTGATGCCATACCAGTAAGATTACAGAGATACAGAATGAATCCCAATTATGCAAAGAAGGTCAAGGAGGAAATTGATAATTTGCTCAAAACTGGATTCATTACAAAAGTGGGAAGCAATGACTAGTTATTTCCTATAGTGGTTGTCCCAAAGAAGATCAAGCTCAGAGTGTGTTTCAATTATAGGAAACTGAGTGCCTAGACCATTAAAGATCCCTTCCCATTGCCATTCACAGATATGATGTTAGAAGAGATTGCAGGCCATGAGATGTATAGCTTCATGGATGGCTACAATGGCTACAATCAATTGAAGATTGCACCAAAAGACAGAGCTAAAATGACATTCATCACTGAATGGGGAGCATTTATGCATTGGTAATCTGCTCCAACAACCTTTCAACGGTGTATGATGGAAATCTTCATTGAGTTTTTGCATAAATTTTTTGCCATCTTTGTCGATGACTTTACTGTCTTTTCCACTAAAGAAATGCACATATTATTCTTGGAAATGGTCTTCGAGAGATGTAGCAAGAAGAGGATTTGCTTAAATCCATTCAAGTCTATTTTTATGGTCTGGAAAGGTCAGCTACTAGGACATACTGTTTCAAGGAATGGCATTAAGATGGCTCAAGATAAGATTGAGAGTATTCAGCAAGCCAGAGCACTGACCATGGTTTTTGCCACAAGCCAGGCAAGTCACATTGCGGGGCTGATTTTCTTTCTAGAAGCACTGAAGGCTATTCAAAAACATCTTTGAGAGATGAGCCAGTAGACGTTGATTTGTTGTTGAGGAAGAGCCATACCCGAAATGGCAAGAAGTGTATGATTTCCTTCAGCTAGGCAAATTCCCATAAGATTGGCCTCAGAACAAGAAGAAGGCACTACATTCGAAGTTTGACTCATTCACCATTATTATTGGAGTGCTTTATAGATTGGAAATTGATGGTGTACTTCGGCGTTGTGTGCCATTAAAAGTACAAATGCAAGTTATCACTGAAGCACATAATGGCGATGCAGGCGATCATTTTTCAGTCAAGCTAGATTATGGTGGAAGTCAATGTAGTTGATGTCATAGTGTTTTGTGAGACCTATGATATATGCCAAAGGATGGGTAGACCTACAGCAGTTGACATGACACCACGAACTCCAGTTCTGCTATTGGGAGTTTTTATCAAATGGGGACTTGACTTCATAAGGAAGAACAAGTACATCATTATGGCCACATGCTATGTTAGCAAATGGGTGGAGACTAAAGCTTTACCAGATAATACTGCTAGGTCAACTGCTTCATTTATCTATGAAAATATCATGTGTAGATATGGTTTTCCTATTGAAGTAGTGTCAAACTAGGTCACTTATTTCATTAATGATACAATGGAAATTCTTCTAGAAATGTTTTCAGTCAAACACAAGAAGTCAATGCCATACTACCCAAGATACAATGGTCAGGCTGAAAGCAATAATAAAACCATCAAAACTATTCTTACAAAGATTGTTCAGAAGGAGCCACACCACTGGGATACCAGACTTTAGACGGCATTATGGGCTTACCAAACTGCTTATAAAGTCACTATGGGAATGACTCCATTTAAACTAATTTATGGAACGAAAGCAGTAGTGCTTATGGAATTTGACAATCCAAGTTTAAGACTGGCAGCTGAATATGGGATGGATTTTAATAAGAACTTGGATTTTATAAAGTCACTACGAGAATGACTCCATTTAAACTGATTTATGGAACATAAGCAGTAGTGCCCCTGGAATTTGACATTCCAAGTTTAAGACTGGCAGTTGAATATGGGATGGATTTTAGTAAGAACCCGAAGCAATGATTGGATGATCTACTACAGCTGGATGAGATATGATAGAGGGCTATATTGGAACAAGATGTGGTGCAATAGAGAAGGAGGAATTGGCATGACATTAGGATCAAGGTCAGAGAGTTCCAGAGAGGTGACCTAGTTCTGCTCTACCAGTGCAAACTGGGACCAGAGAAATTGAACCTAAAAGTAGCGTGGTTAGGGCCTATGAGGTTGATTGGGTATTCTTGAATGAAACAGTGAGACTCAGAGATTTGTCGGGTCTACTGTTACTTGGAGTATACAATGGGGACATATATTATTCTAGAACAAAAGTGGTCCCAGTTGAGCCAGAATCAAAACCAGAAGAGGAACTATTGGACTTTTTCTATGTCAGTTCAGTTATGGAACCAGTAGATGAGTTAGCACCAATACCAATTTTGGCCTTATAATCAGATTCAACACCAGTACCAGTGCAATACCCAGTCATCTGATTAGTTCAGTTAGAGACAAATGAACCATTTATAGTACCGGCCAGTCGCAAGTGGGAAATGAACCAAATCCCAAAACGAATCTCTCCAGTAATGATTAACTGGAAAAGTCAATGCATGTTTGATGCATCACAAGTAGAGCGTAGAGATCAAGGGTGGGTAGCTACTGGAGCATTCATGGCAAGGATACGTATAACTATGTGATGCATTCACCCATCCATAGTTTACTTGCAACCCTTAGTGCCACTTGCCTCTCAACCTGCAAAAATGGCTTCCAGCTCGTAGATACCTGCTTCTTTGCCGTGGAGCCAAACTCCTTCAACAGTAACCATACCCAACACACCACACTACTCCTTCTATGACTCGTTTATGACAGCAACAACAAGTAGGTCTTCCTCAACCAATACTTCTTTGTTTGAGTCATGTATGGGTAGAAAGACCAAGTCACAGCATATGAAAGAATCCTTGGATAAGATGAATGCAGACACACAAAGCATTATGGAGTCTTTATGTCTCACTCCACAAAAAGTAAGATAACAAAATATGTCTTCCAAGACAGTGAGCAAACTTTGCTCAAAATGTGGGGCTTAGAGGTTATAGTGGAAGCCGCAGCACTTCCGTTTGATAGGAAAATCACACAACAGGTACTCGCCATGTACAATGCGGAAAAGAGTACTATAGTCTTTCATGGTTGCAAGCTGGAGTTGATTGCTAGAGAACTGGCACAGATATTCAAACTCCCTAATGTTTAGAAAGCCATACCATCAACAATTGAAGAAGTCAACTAGTATCCAAAAGAAGATTATCAAGCCAGGAAGAAGCTAAAATATGGTGCTCAGTGTATTCCAGTAGCAGCACTGGAACACACAACAGCGTACAGGTTCATCGCTAAGACCATCAACCTACAAAATAACACCTCATATCTGTCAAAAAAGTTGTTTGCAATGTTGCTGGCCAAAGTGTTAGACCCAGAAGCCAATTTAAACATTACATAGTCTTTGTATAGTGGTGTCACTCAGCAGATTGCCAAGGCTAAATCCAAGAGCCTCTTTAAAGCTTGGTATGTCTGGCAGTTTGTCTACTGGGCAAGTTTACCTGCAGTACCTGTCACTATGCAAACAATTTGGGATAGAGTATCTGCTTCAAGAACAAAAAGAATCAATTTAGATTCATTTGATAAAGAAATGGAGGATAGAATTGGATCAGACAAGACCGGTTCACATGTAAAAGAAAGTCGAGCCAAGCCATCAGAGGAGAAAGGAAAGGGCAAAGAGCTAGTTGGGGAGAAATGCCCTGCTATTGACAAAGCCACTAGATCTACTGCTAAGAAGCCCAAAACTCTGGAATTGATCAAGGGGTTCAAGTCAAAACTCAGCAATCAGCTGGCACTGACACCTCTACTGAGCAAAGTACGTAAGAAAAGGAAAATCTGCATACCAACCAGCCCATAGGATAGAGCAATAAACAACTACTCACACTGAAACAACCAACCAAGCATCTCGCACTGGCTCTATACCATAGACCAGTAATCTAGCCATAGTCAAGCTAGATTGGTTGCAAAGGTTGCAAAAAGCACCTCTTAAGGGAGGATTGGTGATGAAGAAACCAGATAGATCTGCCTTACCATATCAATTCCCAGTGACAGCCTATGAAACAAATCACACTGATCCAAACATAATCACTCAAGGGTGTACAACAACTATTCAGTCTGGCTAGAACACAATCATGAATGCCATTGGTCAAATCAGGAGGCTCAAACCTCTACCTCTAGTGATAGTACAATACTTCAAGAAGAACTTTAGCAGGCCCAAGAGGAATTGAAGAAGCTAAGGGAGGAAAAGACCAACCGAGCAGCCAGAAACCTGGCCATGCAGATACAAGAACATCAACAAAAGAGGGAGAAGGAAGGACTAGAAAATAAGATTCATAAACTTTTCCAGGAAAGTTGGATAATGCAAGAGTTAAAAGAAGATTCTCGAAGGGATGCTAATTGCTACCGGGGGATATTTCCATGCGAGCAATTTTTGGTGAGCGCTTTTTAGGAATCAGGTGAGCAGATTCCTAAAAAGATTCTCTCTTCCTCCTTGTCGACTCTTTTGTCTTTTTCATATCTCTATCTCTCTCTCTTTGAGAGAGAGAGAGAGAGAGAGAGAGAGAGAGAGAGAGAGAGAGAGAGAGAGAGAGAGAGGTATTAGGGAGGTTGAGACATAGACAAAGATATGCGAGCTAAACAAATTGTTTCAAAAACAACAGAGACAAGGGTACTTAAAACAAGAACACCCATTAGTAATAGAAAGTTACATTTTATTGCACTTGCATTACATAGGCAAGAAGCGTTCATCTTCTGGAAGGCCCGGTTTTAGGAGTAGATGTGCTGCCTTCGAGTGGAAAAAGAAGATTCACCACGTTCCCTAGCTGCTGAGTCATTTCCTCCTCATCCTCCTCTGTGATGTGGGCATCTTCTTCTGGCAAGAGAAAGCAAATTGTCCCTTCTCATTCAAGCTCAGTAAGCTCTGCATATTGAGTTCCTTGCGGCAATGATAGAGGTGATACACATTGGTTGTTTCCTTTAGAGCCTCCCTAAACCAATCGGCTCCATACAACGCCTCTCCATTGGGAATGGCTTCCATGGCATCCCACGCAGACTTGATTTTATTCTCAAGATAGTCGGTCATCGTGAAAAGTAATAGAGGAGGCAATGGAAACTATTGGAAGCTTTCACAAAAATAGATTCAAGCAATGGTAATTTATAGACATTGTGCAAATATTATATTACTTTATTCACGATTTGACAAATAAACAACCATTTTCCAAATTTGAAAAAAACTGCAAATCAATGTACCAGAATGTGGCCATCATAAGATAAAATTAGAAACTAGTACAGTTGTCCATTTTGTGAAGCATACTAAGAAAAAGTGAGAATTGAAAAATGCTATGCATCCATGCCTGGATAGGTCCGGCTTCAGCTCAATGCCCTGAAGATATCAGCATCTTCCAGGATTGGTTGATGGATAAACATGTTCTCATTTTGTCTTAACCCTAGCACACACAGATAAATAAAATACAAATGTTTACATGCAAGATATAGTTTTTGCTTTGACATGAAGTCTGGACATGTGCACGATGGCTGGTTGCAAATACAAACTTTATACATCCCGACATGACCATCTTCACTTTTGGTCTCGACTTTGAAGACCTCATTAACACCATCTGCTGCACATATCTCTCCTACGACCTTTGCTCTCAGGGCTAGTGCTAAACTGATCTTGCGAGCAACATCCTCGAAAATGAAAGTCCAATATCGTACACGCACACCACTATCTCGCAATGTGGCTCTTGCACTGCCTTTAGGAGCGGATGTATCTTTTGACTTGAAAGGAGAGTTGGTCATATTTTGTGCAGGAGTAATCGGTGTTACATTAGATATTCCTTCTTTGTTGTGCTCCACTTGATACCCCCCTTCATGCAATATTTGCACCTCATCCTCTGATAGGTTGGTGCCCACATGCATGGGCCAAGTGTGTGGTGGATGCTGAGGCTGCGGCTCAATGTTCTGGTCTACTATATGGCAATGCAAGACATGATCCGGACAAAACCAAAACCATTGACGCACCACACCATTTGGATGTTTTTGATATCCTTCAAAAGATGGGGCCGGTATACCAAGGTTAGAACCTGCAATACTGCATCTACACCTTCGTCCTCCTCTTGGCGTGTTGCTACATGTGACCCTACTACCTTGTGGAGTTCGGCGTATGGCCCACATTGCCTCATTGACCTTGCGCTCAACTACATACTGGTCCACCAGAACCTATACTTCGTTTTGGGGTTTGTGATATGACTTCTTCTGCAAAGGTTGATCTTACATACTTCTTGCGATCTTTGGTGACCGAGTTGTACTCAGGCCTATGCGATGCATCATCTTGCATGTTGATAACCTCATTTGGCTTGCGTTTTTTCCTTGATGTCTCCTTATCTCCTGTCAATGGAGTTGGTTGTTTATACATTGGAGTGCCCTCAGTAGCCGCATTCACTGTTCTTATCACTTGGTTGGGACGTTTTTCATGGCGTTCCGCAAGCTTTTGTATTGATGGACCCTTCCCAATGTGTTTTCGATGGCTGTATGAAATGGCCTTTGTGCTATGTAAGATGGAATTTGCAAGGTCGGTTGTACACGCATCATATAATGAAATGTGTTTACGAAAATCCTCCCCTACTAGCCAACTGCCATGCTTGCTCTCCACAAGGTTAGTGCGTGGAGTGTTTGGTCCATCAGAGCTACTTTCTACGCATGTCATAATGCCACCCCAATGTGCAATACAAATTTCCCACCAACCAAGTCATGAATCCATGTATGGAATGTTACAGTCTATGCAATGACCGTTACGCTTACGCCACCATTGGTGTATCAGACAAGCCTCTACTGCTGCTGCAGACTTTTTTGTTGGTGCTTGCCTCCACTTCTCACACATTTCTTTGTGTGTGTGTTGAGAAGCTTGCACCACATACTTCATTGTGTGTTGACTCAAGCTTTGCTTCCAATGGAAAAGACAAGAACGCTCTCGACCACTCATTGTATTGGTCTTGTCACCACCATTGAAAACAATTCGAACTGCATTCCAATTTGCTTGAGCTTCATCTGCCATGAAGCCAAAGAAATTAGCTTTGTCACACCCATACGATATCATTACATCATTGAGGCACTCCCAAAACAAACATTGCGTTTCCATGTCTTCCTGTTCCATTTCACAAGTTGCAATAGTCAAAAGGTCCTGCATGCTGCAAACAAATTGTTTTAGAGAGAGTCAAAGGCAAGCCACAAAGTTGTTAAGGTACGCCATGTACCTTGGATCATAGACATGACAGGCCATAGTCACCCATTCGTTAACACGTCTGGTGTGATCAAACTGGATCCACGCACGTCGAAGATTGCCATCCCGATCTTGTCTCATTCGGTTCAACAGGTCCACACCGAATGCTTGACCAATTGTGGACATTTTGAAGACATAACATTTCTCCCCCTTCGTACCTTGACCAGGAAACTGGCTTCCATGGAAAAAGTCATATGTGTAGTCTCGCTTCAGCTTTAGGAGTGCATCAATGCCGAAAGATTCTTTGTCAACCCCTCTATGTAAAATAGATACTGACCTTCAAAACCTAACAATGTTAAAAGTGTTTAGATAAAAAATAATTTAGCATAGAGTTTTGCATCGAAATAAGAATCTAGGAAATGCTCATACCAATTATCTTGTACCAATGGCCCCAACTCCTCAGCGATTGCAAATAGTTGTTGCTCGCCTAAAATTCCTTCATTGGTGTTGTTGCAAAGAAGTGTTGTACTTATAATTTCTTTTGCCAAACACACTTGAACCTTCCTGGCTCCTGTGTGTGGGTCAACAGTCAAAATCCTTTGCACCATCACCTTGGTGTTGCCCGTTAGTGTTTTGGATGTGCCGCTGTGCACGTCGTGTCGATGTTTGCCATGATGAATCATGACTCTAGTGGCAGTCTCATCGGATGGCATGACATAGTATACTACACAATCACATGTTGGAATACAGAAAGCAATTGCCTTACAAAAGTGGCATGTAAGGCTCTTATCTCCAATCTTACAATATTGTCCGGGTGCAGTTGCCTTTTGTATGTACCCGTCGAAATGACATGTATTGGGAATATGATAATTAACCAAGTTGACACATTGTTCATTCATGCACTTGAGAGATCCTATGCAATGGCTAAGACGCACTACACCTGGAAAAACAATATTGGACGTTTGTGGCTTCGATCACAATTGAGGATTATACTTATGCTCCATTGCATCCATATGGTGCAACTTTCCCATGGTAGGTGGAAATTCTAGAACAAGATCACCATTGTAAGACCTTGGAATCTCTGTAACTTGTTCCACTTGTTGTATTTGCATTAAAAGCTTTGTCAATGTGCCCTTCTTTTCGACCTGTAAGTTTTTGTCTTGTACTCCTTTTGAAGCTATTTGAGAGAAAAGCTCGAGGGGGGGGGGGGGGGGGGGGGGGGGGGGGGGGGGGGGGGGGGGGGGTTGCATAGATCTATTTACTCCTTTTGACCGAATTGCACCTTTGACGGACTATCCACCCCTCCCCCGCCATGTGGGCGGTGAGGAACACCCCGCCCCCTCCCTCGCCATGCGGGCGACGAGGAAAAGGGGGGGGGGGGGGGGGATGTGTGCGTTAGCACTACCGGGGGGCCTCACGGGATAAGGGGGGGCTGGGCGGGTGGGGTTTGCGGGCAGGGCGGGGGGCGCTACGGGGCAGGGGGCGGAGGCGGGGGGGGGGGGGGGGCATTGGCCATGGGCGGCCAACCACCCATGGCCAGCATGGGCGGTCACACGTTGCAAAAAAGCATGTGTGTGTGTGTGTGAACACACACAAACACACACACGCACCCACGCAGGCGTGTGTGTGCACACACACACACACACACACACACACTTTGGTACTATAATTACTTTGGTTCTTTTTCCCTTCTTCTATATATTCCCCCCCCCCCCCCCCCCCCCCCCCTCAACACTCATTAAACTTATAGGACATTCAATGGGATACTGCACACAAAAAGCCATTAATGGGCTATGGGACTATGCCCTTGCATAACAATCATAAAGTGTGTCTCTCTTGGAATAACGAGCGTGAGTAAAATGCTGGGTTCTCATTACTTTTGGTAGGCGCCCTGCGCTTCCTCGCCATGGATCTCCCCTTGCAATTCTTTCTGTGTACTGCTTGATGACACCACACAGCAGGGAGGCTCGCCTTTCTCATCGTTCACACTTGGGAACAAGCAGTCCAGTGAGGGCACACCTTGCCCGTCACTTAGCTTGTGGTTATTTTCTGTTATTTTGACTAAAAGGATTTACCGCCTGCTTCATGATTCGAGCTATGGAGCTCACTACTCAAACTTCTCAGGTTTTCTTCTAGGCTTTTTTCATACCTCACGCCCGTGTTTGAGTAAATTCCCTAAGGAAATTCGCTTCAAACATTAAGGAAGAACTGCTTGACGGTTTGACAGTCATCTACTTTGATTATTAATTGTTTCTAGTAGAATAACATATGGTTGCTACTGCTTGCATTAGCTCTCAAAGCATGTGGTAGCGTTGTATTGTCTACAGACAATCTTTTTTCGACTTATATTTTTAGGGGTTTGTAGATGGCTGAGACAGTTTCACTATGTGGGAACTACCTCCTGTGAAGACGGGCAGTGGATTAGTCAGTAATTACTACGGTAATTACCATGGTAAACCCAAGGCATATAAATATGACCCATTACATTGTAATCGGGTTGGTAGTTGTTGTCGGCAGTTATGGGCATAAGTTACAGGCAGGCATTAAGTCATTTGTCGGCTGTACTCTGTACATCTTTTGGTCCATAAGCCACATCATCTTCATTGTAATCCTTCATCCTTAATTCCAATTACACAAGTGTAGTATATTCCAGTTATACCTACTCTGTACTCAGTTACTCTGAATCTGAATTTGAATTTGAATCTGAATCTGTATATCATTCTCAGTACTTAGTATGGTTCGTATTCCAGTAGATGTATTCCAGTTCAGTTTCTGTTCCTTTGTCCAGTCTACTGTCTGAACTAATACATCACCAGTAGCTGTAAGCTTCTAACACTGGGATTAGCTATCTCAAGAGATCAGCTCCAATTCCATTTTGGCGATCACGGTGGCTAGAGCTGAAGCTCGTTGATTGGAACACTCTTGTCCCAGTTGAAAGTTCTTAGCTACAGCAATGGCACCCAAAACCAGTCGAGACCGAAAACCAACCATCCGTGTTGATCCTATTCCTGAGGAGTCGGGAAGAGACTCTGACCCTAAACATGAGAGGGTGACTGACACTGAGGCCCATGAGGAGCACAGTCAGGCTGATGAGACGCAGGACTCACAACATTCCAGTCACTCTAGACACAGACGGGCAGAAAGGGAAGCACGCAAGGCCAAAAGTTCTCGGTACCTTGTGACCAGTCATCTTTGTCGCACATCAAAAATAGGATGTCTATTGATCGCCAAACCTCAGCCTTTGCAGGGGGATGAGGGTACCGTCGTAAAAGCAGTCGCCACACTTCCATTAGATAGGCCAGAGAGGACACTGAAACAAAGACAGAAACATATAATAATTGGGATGCAGATACTGACAACTGTAAGAAGACTCCAAAGCGGCGTTCAGACTCTAAGAAGAGAAGCGGCAAGACCAACGGTAATCGGCATGATTACACATCCTCACTGAAAACCTCTTTTCTAGTATTCAAAGGGGGCAAGAAGGATGATCCGGATGTTCACATCTAGGCTTTTGAGCAGTGTGCAAAGCTGAAGAATATTGATGACGATGACTGGGGTGAAACTTTTCGCAAACATTGAAGGAGGCAGCGAGAAAGTGGTACTACCATTGCCCCGCTTGTCAGCTTAGATCCTATAATAAACTACTTAAAGCCTTAAGACTGGAGTATTCCGACAATAGAGGTGATGAAGATATTCTTTGTGAACTGGATAAGATCAAGCAGAGGAACATGTCAGTCCGAAGCTATGTGGAGAAAATCAAGAGTTGACAAGGCAGTTGCAGGAACCGTCGTAAAAAAAGCGACTGCGTGCATGGTTCCTGAATGGCTTTCGTAGCAAGAAGCTTAGAGAGCAGGAGGTACCAGCACCAACAAAGAAATTCAATGATCTGGTACAGCGAGCACTAAAGTTGGAACAATAGGCTAGGAAGGAAAAGGGCCATAAGAAGAGAAGATCCAGTAGCAGTAGTTCTTCTACTGAGAACTCTGATTCCAACAAAGTTTCCAGCAGTTCTAAGAGTAGCTCCAATGAGAGGTCCAAGGATAAGTCAAAAAAGGGGTCCTGGACTAAGAAGATTGAAGAGATGTCTAGGCAGATTGCTGAGATTAGCAAGACCAGACAACCAGTGAGAAAAATGGAGAGTTGCTGTTAAAAATGCAAATCCAAGGACCATGTTTCTAAAGAGTGCCCACAGTGTACTTATTGTAAATCCTTTGGCCATTTATGGAATAATTGTGGTATTAGGATTATCATTTCAAGAAGGGCAAAGACTTGTCAGTAGTAGCATATACCGAACCAATAAGAGTGGAAACCGCCAAAGCTTCTCAGGAGGAGAAACCAGGTACCAGTGGTACTGGTCCAAGGCGCGGCAAATACCAAGCGGGTACTGGCCGAGGCCGGGGGCGTGGTAACTTCCAGAGCCGGAGTTTGAATTGCTATACTTGTGAAAAGTATGGGCATTTTGCAGCTCAATGTACAAACACACCTGCACTTGCTGCTACTGAGGCAAGGCACCAGAGCCAGTTCCAGTACGGGCAGTAACACGGAGCAAAGGAGTAGTAATTGAGGAAATTCCAGAGATTCCAAAAAAACCAGTCACTAATGAAAGCAACAAATGGGCTCAACAGAGAGAGGTATGGAAGGCCAAGGGTAAAGAGAAGGTGGTTGATGAATGGCAGGAGCAGAGAGAACTAGCGACGAAAATCACGGAGGATTTAGCCAAGAGCTACCAGAGTAGCTAGAAAGTTCTGAAGCACGAGTCATTCAGAAGATACCAGCCCAATCTACTGAGAAAGATCAGTCAAAGCCTGGCATACCTGAGACCATGCTGGCTACGGTACAAGGGATGATTGGAGAATTGGGAGTTGATAGAAGAACTAGAAGCACTACAAGGGAGGAATGACATTGTGAAGATACGACCAGTTCTTCGAGCTCCGACAACCAGTCTGATCAGAAGAAAGAAGAAATCCATGTTAAGATCTGTGATAGAATTCATAAATTCACTGTGGAGTTGGAAGATATCAAAATAACTTTGCCTAAAGTGGCGGAATTCATCAGACAGCGAAGGAAAGCTGAAGCGGAGGCCAGAACAGTTGATTTGACGGCTATCCGAGATGATGAAGTACCGCTCATTCAGGTCGATTACAAAGTTCGAAAACAATGGGAACCACTTTCAAGTGTCATCTTGGATGGAGGAGCAGGAGTCAATATAATGGGAGTACATCTTCAACAGAGGATGGGCATTACAAATTTAAAGCCAACACCTTTCAAAGTGAGGATGGCAGATCATCGAGTAGTGCAAGCTACTGGTATGATCGAAAATCTGCCGATACGAGTAGGCAAGGAGAATTTCAAAACCAGCTTCCTAGTTGTTGATGTGCAAGGGGCATATTGGATGCTACTAGGGTGCCCATGGTTGCGAATGGCACAAGCTATTCAAGACTATGCTAATCAATTCATATCTAGACGAACAATACTAGGAGTTGGAGAAAAGAGCTGAGGCCTAAGGTATTATGCCAGAAGTACAAGGCGAAGAAGATTGAACGAATGCTAGCAGCTCTAAACATATTTCCTCTAGCAGAAATTGACCTGAATGCGGTTTTACTGAACAAAGAGCAGGACGACAAGTGGAAAAAGCAATTCCCAGACCAATTTACTGAAATCAATATAGGAGAAATATCAGTTCAGTTAACTGGGAGGCTAGAAGAATCAACTAAAACTGGCATGGCAGATGAGCCAGTGTATTCTGGAGAGCACACAGTGAATCAGAATGCTGATTCAGGACTTAACGGGTCATCTTGGGATTATACTGAGGAATCGACCAAGAGAAAAGGTGGTGGGCCTAATTGGTTGCTTCCAGACGACCAAGAAGTTGAAGAATGGAACCTGCATCAAGGTTAATAAGCATCTCAATCCTACAATGAAGGAAAAGGCATGCAGGATGTTCCAGAACTACAAAGACATATTTGCCTAGGAACACACAGACCTGAAAGGGTGGATCCCGAAGTATGCCAGCACAGGATACCGTTGAAGCTAGATGCTCGACCAGTAAGACTGCAAAGATACCGAATGAACCCCAACTACGCTAAGAAGGTCAAGGAGGAGATTGACAATCTTCTCAAGGCTGGGTTCATCACAGAAGTGGCCAATAGCGATTGGCTATTTCCTATAGTAGTAGTTCCCAAGAAGAATGGGAAATTGAGAGTCTGTGTTGACTATAGGAAACTCAACGCCCAAACTATCAAAGATCCATTTCCAGTGCCTTTTACTGCCATGTTGCTTGATGAGATTGCAGGATACGAAATGTATAGTTTTATGGACGGTTATAGTGGCTACAACCAATTACAGATCGCTCCTTTTTGGGCTAGCCATTAGTGGATGAATAATGTGATTAAAATTACATTCAACTTCATCACGAAATCATTTCTATAACTAAAAGGTTTTTTTGCTCTAAATTTACAAATAAACCTCACTATTTTAAAGAAAACTCATGATAATTGGTTTCTTGGTGGACTTCACCACTCAAATTAGAAGGTAGATTGTACCACTCATTTTTTGAAGTAAATAAATAAAGACTGATAATATACAAGTTCTAATGAATGACCTAGCTTGTCTGAAGTAATTAAATTCTGTAAGATGGACATGATAACAACTGACATTGTCCATTGATACGTGTAAAACACATCCAAGGCTAACTAAATTGTTGTCTTGTTTGGATGATGCAGGTAAGGACCCTATCTTATCTTGGAAAAGGTTTTTTTACTTTGACAAGCAACTTTACTCTGGATAGCACACTCGATGATGACTTGGGAAATTCTTTTACTTTCTGCATACTGAAAGGGGATCTCTTTCCTACAAACATTGTACTTAAATAATTCTAATACTGAGTTGTTTTTGTGCATATCTATTCCTTGATTCCATTGCCAGCTATCTTTTGAATGTAAAAATTCAATTATGTCTTTATTTAGATTTAACAACTACACACACATCCTATAGATAAGGTTTTTTCTTTCAAGAGAAATCGGGATGCTGGCTTTGGAAATTTTGTTTGAAAAGGAGTTCTAAGTTGGACCCACAGTTTGTAATTCCTTTATTGGTTGACTGGTGTTAGGTGGTCCCATTTTTAGACTCTTTTTTTGGTTCCTTGCTCACGGCTACCATAGTCTTTGACTTTGCCGGTTGAAGGTTTGCAGGCCCAGAATATACTACAATTTACCGTTTTTTCTATTTATGACTTATGTTGTTCCCTTTTTAGGACTGCCTACCGTATAGAAAGACAGCTCGCATGAGCAAGACAGCTCGCATGAGCACCAAACACAACCCCGAGAATCATGCAAAGATTCTCGAACAGATTAGGCTTTACCTTCAGGATCGTAAACCAAAGAAAGTCTTGAATGTTAGAAATAGACCCTTCCTCTCTAGGAAGGCCAAAAAATGTATTACCTACTATGGCAATCATTAGTAAACCTCACCTCACTATTTTTGCAGACTCTTGCCCTCTCACAAGGATTGGAACTAACCTCGGAGCCCCTTTCAGTGGCCACTTCTTTTGTACTCAGATGTATTAGCGGTTTGGATGCTTCGCAACTAATTTATGATTCAGCTCTTACCTCTGTGTAAAATGTGCCTGCAAATTTCTTGACCCTAAAGCCTCCTGATCCAGCATCATGTGGTTTGATCATACTATCTGGTTTATTCTCAACCATTTAGAGTTGCTTTTCCCAGAGAAACCTGTGGACTTTCATCTTTCCCTCATTTGCTCTTGGCTAGGTGGCCAAGCTAAACAAATTGTAATCGCTCAGATTGCCTTCAACATCTTCCGTGGGCTCATGCTTGATATCTTGAAGGAGCTAAAGGCTGATGAAACTGGCATTTTCTTAACTATTAAGCACATCACTAGTCTTCTTAAACCATGTATTGATGAGGATGACTCACGAGCTCTGAAAAGGGCTAACTCTTTGATCACCCCTAATTCCTTTACCTCTTTCTTAACACCTAGTTCTTCCTCTAGCCGAGGAAAAGGTCATAGCTTTACAAGAGGAAGAGGCAGATCTCCCCCTATCAAGAGAATCCCTGATTTTTAAACTCTAGTTGTATTGCAGGTTGCTACAAACCCTTGGGGAAGAAAAACTCTCAACAAAGAGGATCCCGAGAAAGGTTTCATCTACTTACACTGTCTCTTTCACAATGCACCCCTCGATTGGATTCAACCAAAAAATCTTTTTTGTGAGTGCTTTGATCTATTTTTTGGTAATCACAAAGTACTCGACAACATACTCATTGGATGGAAATAACATCATCCTGTAAAAAATCTGATCTATAACAATGACTTTCTTAGACATGAGTCCATCCCTCATTGTTCATGTGAACACTATACCTCTTTTTGTAGATATTTTGAAGGTTTTGGTAACCATGTTTGCACTTGTGATCTTAGCATTATTGAAAACAATAAAATACGAAGAATTTTGGCCAAAGGGCTCAATCATATACCTAATTTTCCCAAAAACCCTTACCTTGCCCTATCAGCTATACTAAGCTGTCTCACTGACCTTGTCAGTACTCTCCGACTGGAGATAACAGTCCTACCGGACTTAAAGGAAGTAGTGAAGGAGTGCTTCTTTCGTAAAATTTCACAACTTCCTAATAATTGGTTATCATCCGATGAATCTTGGGTTACTCCTCATTTATCTCTCGCTTTTCAAAAGATCTCCGATATATGGTTTGTTGTTGGGCTTGACAAAAGATCTAACTGTCCTACTATTTTTTGCAAAAACCTTGCATGGAAGGCAGCTCATGATCGAGTATCTGGTAAAGAATTCTATCATATTAATGCTACACCTCAAGATATTTCAAATAATATTGCTAATCACTTAGGATTGCTTGGTTATTCTGTGCTGAACACTAAGCTACCAATACTTTTTCCCACTTATAAAATCCATAAACATAAGTTTAGGTGGATATCTGATACCTCCAATTGTATCTTCACGAATCACCAATACCACCAAGGATATTACTCTTTGCCTTGACCTTATCCGGTCTTAATGGGTTTAATAGAAAGCACATCTGTAACACTATCATACAGTCTCTCACCCATCATAGCTGGCCTGGGCTACTTTTTGACAAAGAGAATCTCATTTCTCTTATTAGGTAGTAGGCCCATACACAATGGGCCTACTACCGACCCATTGTGTATGGCACCTGGGAAAGGGCGGGTACACACACACACACACACACACACACACACACACACACACACACACACACACACACACACACACACACACACACACACACACACACACACACACTTTGGTACTATAATTACTTTTGTTCTTTTTCCCTCCTTCTATATATTCCCCCCCCCCCCCAACACTCATTAAACTTATTGGACATTCAATGGGATACTATGCACAGAAAGCCAGTAATGGGCTATGGGACTATGCCCTTGCATGACAATCATAAAGTGTGTCTCTCCTGGAATAACGAGCGTGAGTAAAACGCCGGGTTCTCATTACTTTTGGTAGGCGGCCTATGCTTCCTGGCTATGGACCTCCCCTTGCAATGCTTTTTCTGTACCACTTGATGACACCACACAGCAGAATGGGCTATGGGACTATGCCCTTGCATGAAAATCATAAAGTGTGTCTCTCCTGGAATAACGAGCGTGAGTAAAACGCCAGGTTCTCAACTTTTGGTAGGCGGCCTATGCTTCCTGGCTATGGACCTCCCCTTGCAATGATTTTTCTGTACCACTTGATGACACCACACAGCAGGGCGACTAGCCTCTCTCATTGTTCACGCTCGGGAACAAGCAGTCCAACCTCTATAAATAAGGTCAGGGTGTACCTTGCCCCTCACTTAGCCTGTGGTTATTTTCTGTTGTTTTGACTAAGGGGATTTACCGCCTGCTTCACGGTTCAAGCTATGAATCTCACTACTCAAACTTCTCAGGTTTTCTTCTAGGCTTTTTTCATAGTCGCTTCAAACATTAAGGAAGAATTGCTTGACGGTTCGACAGTCATCTACTTTGATTATTAGTTGTTTCTAGTAGCATAACATATGGTTGCTACTGCTTGCATTAGCTCTCAAAGCATGTGGTAGCGTTGTACTGTCTACAGACAATCTTTTTTCGACTTATATTTTTAGGGATTCTACTTGACTGGTTTTTTTCGGCAGTATTCTACTTGACTACAGACAATCTTTTTTCGACTTATATTTTTAGGGATTCTACTTGACTGGTTTTTTTCGACAGTTATCCACTGTGGCTCTTAGATCTTGTAGCAAGGCATTTGATTGCTAAATGCTTACCTAATTTGATCTGACTGCGTTGAACTGTCCGCAACAGGTTGTGTCGGCATTGTAGGAACCGATTCTGGTTTTTTGTTGTATTAAAACGATTGATGACACCTTGCCATTATGGATGGTTTGCATGATTGGAAATATTTTTGCATTGTGGGATAACATGACTAATTTTGACAAGTGCTACACCTAGGCGCTTATACAGTTTGGCCTTTATACCTCTTATGTATAGAAGGGGACTGTTTTTTTGTCAACTATGGCGGTTGAGATAAACACCTGTGCTTACTGGTTTTTAGACTGGTTTTTTTGGCTCTGTTTTAGCCACTACAGGACTTTGCGGGATTAACTGGTTATGTCGCTTTTTAGACTAGTTTACTCATTAAAAAAAGGGGGTTATTCGTTGTCCTTGTTGCACACAAAATCCTCTGGTACCTTTGGTGTTACACAATATGGGAAAAACGTTTGGTATCTTGCACAAACATGGCGGAACATTACCTTTCTTTGCTAAAAGGGATGCTGTTGGCAGGTCTAATGAAATCTTTGACCTATAACTTATGAAGGTAAGTATATGACAATTACTTTGGGCTTTGGCATATGGAAAGTAACCAAGCTATGGTTCTTAAAATGGTATACCTCATCTAGATGATGGATTCTTACTATTCTTGGGACTGGTAGTACTATACTGCATGGTATGTACCACCTTTTTTGGTATTTAGAGTAACTTACCGATTGAAGATAGTGGTTATGATGGTTTAAAACCGATATACTGGAGGCTGAAATTGCTATAGGATTTACTTTAGATGATCTAAATCAATATGGAATTTAGAAACTTGTTTGGACATGCTAGGCCTCTACTCTTTGGGCTAGCCATTAGTGGATGAATAATGTGATTAAAATTACATTTAACTTCATCACAAAATCAGATCTATAGCTAAAAGTTTTTTTTTTTTTGCTCTAAATTTACAAATAAACCTCACTATTTTAAAGAAAACTCATGATAATTGGATTCTTGGTGGACTTCACCACTCAAATTAGAAGGTAGATTGTACCACTCATTTTTTGAAGTAAATAAATAAAGACTGAATATATACAAGTTCTAATGAATGACCTAGCTTGTCTAAAGTAATTAAATTCTATAAGATGGACATGGATAACAACTGATATGGTCCATTGATACCTGTAAAACACATCCAAGGCTAACTGAATTGTTGTCTTGTTTGGATGATGCAGGTAAGGACCCTATCTTATCTTGGAAAAGGTTTTTTTACTTTGACAAGCAACTTTACTCTGGATAGCACACTCGATGATGACTTGGGAAGTTCTTTTACTTTCTGCATACTGAAAGGGGATCTCTTTCCTACAAACATTGTACTTAAATAATTCTAATACTGAGTTGTTTTTGTGCATATCTATTCCTTGATTCCATTGCCAGCTGTCTTTTGAATGTAAAAATTCAATTATGTCTTATTATTTAGATTTAACAGCTACACACACGCGCGGATACACACACAGGCCAACACACACACATGTGTGCACGTAGACACACACACACACACACACACACACACACACACACACACACACACACACACCTTCACCCACCTTTTTCACACACACATGTGGAAAAATTAATTAAATTAAAAATTAAAATTAATAAAGAAAATTGAAAGCTTTATAATGAGCATTGACTTCCTCTTTTCACTTTCTTCATCTCTATTTTCTTCTATTGCACAGATCTCTCTATGTCAAGTCTTCTTTTGCTCACTTATCTTTCTCAAACTCTTACCTACAATTTCTCATAAATCATACTTATGTCTATTTTCTTTAATTCTTTAGCGCAAGTATGAGAACAAGAAATCAATCCAAAAATACTGGTGCCATGGATGAGGTTGATGTTACTACGTCGCAAGAAGTCCCTCTGCGATGCACTCAAGATACCGAACAATCTGAAGCCTTAAATTCTTTAGATCGCATTGTGTCCATCGTAACTGGAGTGGATGGAACAACACAATCAAGTGGCGGACCCAGTCATCGTGTGGAAACAAGTATCGTAATTGAAGACTTAAGAGATGAAGCGTTTGGAAATGTGGTCGACAAGCATATTTCATTAGGCTGGGTGGATTCTCATAGAGCTCCATACGATGGAAAACTTCCATGCTTGCCTCTATGTTGACTTCTTTCAAACCACGCCATTCGCACGCATGATGACCATGTGGTGGATTTGCAACTCTCCATTGCAAACAAAAGCTACTAACCAACCATGGCAAGATTTATTGTTAGTGTGAACGGATTCCTGGGGAGGATCACAAGAAATTTTCTCGTCATGGCCACCCTTCGAGGGATCTTGCAATGTCATATGATTTGGATGAGGAGCTTCGTCAAATCCCCGAGCTTAGTCACATGGTCAAGAGGTACTTTGTGGTTTGGGATGGTAATCACAGATTGGAGGCATGGATGCGGTGGATGAACGAGAATGACATCCCAATTGAGAAGGCACCAAAGGTGGAGTGCATTCTAGTTGATTTTCAACCCCATAAGACAGCGGAGTTTCTATTGGTTTTGGCAATGATCAATAGGTAAGCCCAACTTTTTTTTGTGTGAATGTAGATGCATCTTATTTTTTTACAATGTAAATTACAATCGAGTGTTAAACAGGGCCACGAGGGTTTCAATGCCTCACACAACTGCTCATGATATTTTCATGATGAGAAAGCTAGGGTTGGCGGACCCTACTGCACTTTTGCAAAAATTTCCCAAAAGAGTGCGTTTGGCAGAGAAAGGGCTTTGAATTTTAGGGGTCCAAACACGTCAAAGTGGCTAAAATTGCCAATGGCTGTCATTGTGCAACTCATATGGAAGGTATGCGTTAAACCAATGTTTAATGAGAATATGTATTGATTGCGAAATCTTATTATGTGTATTCTAATTGAGTCCTTGGCAAATGATAGGAAGAGTTCGATGCTATGTATAGTAGTAAAACGGAAGGGCTGCCATCAAAAGGGAGTTTTGACTACGAGTTGGCACCTCACGCATACGAGGAAAGCATCAATCTAGCGCTATCTCAACCGGAGCAATATTTTACGCCCAAAGGGCTTGAGATAGCCACCATTGCAAATCTAGAGAATGGCAATGATTTTTTCCAGAAATGTATATCATTTATAGGTTGGGGCGAGAAGACCACGAAAATGACACCCTCGAGAGTGGCAGAGGTTGCACGTGCACGCATTAGCCCGAAAGAGTAAGTAAATGTCATTTAAATCATTCGATATATTTCTCTTTTAATTATATAGCAATGAAAAATAAGTCTCTCTTTTCCTTTGCTAGGAAGTGCCGCTTGCTTGATTTGCTCCAAGGCGGTGATGCATTCTTGAAGGAGAATGACACAGGGTTGACGGAGAAGGCCTGGATTCAGTGGCTTCGATATCACGTGTATTGGTGGCAATTGGAAAGGTTAGATTTAGTGATTATGTGCACAAGCTAGGAATTTGTTGATAATCTAACTTGTGACTTATTATTTGTTGTAGGAGAGTGCTTGAGATGGCCGAGAAAATGGAGGCCGAGAATCATGATGTTGCTATCCAACACGAGAAGGCTTAAGGTAGGCATGGTTGCACACTTGCCCACACATTACTGACATACAGACGCAAAGACTTTGACAAGGCCTTCAAGAAGTGGAGTGCTCGGATCAAGTCCACACAGGATCCTGAAGTGCAACCCCACTTTGCTTGCACGGCACGACGCTTGTTGTACAGGTTTGACATCTTTAATTGACAAATTAAGAATGTAATAGGATACACTAATCTTGTTCTCGCTGGCTCAAAACATTGTGGTTTGTCTTGTTGATGGCGGAGAAATGCTCTTGTCTTTCCCATTCTCGAGCACCCCAGTGATGCATGGTGCATGTCGGAGAGAGAGGAGACCGGCTTATATCCTGACGAGTGGATAGATGAGTTGCGGCTAAAGCGAGTGTGGCTCAAGTGTCCTTGGTGGCTGGACTACCCGGACAAGGAGTAACCACCCGAAGAGGAAGAGCCATGCATCAATACAACATGGGCTCAATAATTGTTCTTTTTTACTTAATAGCGAAGCATACTGCGTCACGGAAGAAAGCGGTTGTGATAGAGGATGCTCTATCTCCAAATACATCAAAGAAACCGGACAAAAAGAAAAAGACTCGCAAGCACCGTTGGCTGACCGGCAACGTGGGAAGAGAAAGAAGAGGGCTGTTGTTTCCAATGATAGTGAGAGCGAGCATCTGGTTGAGGAGTATTCTGTAGAAGTCAACGATAGTGCTCATAGCCTTGGTGCTATGAGACACATTGTACCAACATTGTCCTTCACTCCAAGACTAGTAGGGGGCATCCAGGAGTCCCCTCCATGTTCACCATCACATGGCAGGGCTGCAAAGGACCTATCACACATGGCCAGAGTTGTGGGAGATAACCATCCAAGTACGTTGTCAGGCATTTTTTGGGTGGAAATGAAGTTGCTAATCCATGCTAAAAAGCTTGCCCACTAGCCTCATGTATATATGTGTACATAGCCTGCAAGTTTTGAAAGTGACCTTGTGAAAATTCATGTACAAAGGTGTGATTTTTCCAAGCTTGAATGCTGATGTTTTGGGTTGTTCGAGACTCCAAAATATGTTTTTTAATAAGGGTTTTCAGCCGTGCTTAACAGCTTGTGAATCGGACTTGTACGTCATGAATTATGAGCATCCGAAGCGGGCGGTCTCAACTTAGAAGGTGATTGCGGGTGCATGCGAGAAGGGAAACTAGGCCAACTTGGGGGTCTAAGATTAGAAATGCTGAAGTTTTATATTTCTGGAGATAGCCGAGGTGATGGGCTTCGAGCCGTGTGTTACGGTTCGTCATTCGGTGACCGGAGCAGCAAGGTATGCCTCGGAGAAAATTGTCCGAGAAGTCCCCTCATGCTTTGGGAGAAGCTGGAAATTTTTGAGAAGTTAGAGAGGTGGGAGGATGGTGCCAAGTGGAAATGGAGTAATCCCACATGGGGGGAGAAAGTGGAAATTGGAGGGTATAAGGGGGGGAGTGGGTACCCCCTAAGGGTGTATCAAAGGAGCTAATGGAGCTTCTTGGCCTTGCTTGTGAGGGATCGTGGACTTTGGGGGAGAGAGGGGGTGCCATTTTCAGTCCACACCAGCTGTCCAGGTGCCTGGCCACTTTTTTGGTCCATCGGACATCCCCTTTCCCCACTTGCCTTGGTCAAAAAGTGGCCGACAACTCATTTTTGACCCAAAAAAAGCCAAAATTGGACCAATTAAAAGGTGCCCAAGGAGAGAACTATGTCAGCTAAGAAGAGATAGAAAAATCCCTTGGGATAAGAGCCAAAAGAATCCCCTTTTAATAGCTGCAATTCCCTGCACACCCTTTTTCCTAACAGAGACTAGTTTGTTTGGAGCTTTTGAGAGAGACCCCATCTTCGAAAGCTTGTAACTCTCTCGTCTGGTGTCGGAATTAAGCATATGGATACTCTACGCACGTCTACACAACACGAGATTCATCTTTATGGTCTTGGTTTTCATCAATTTTAATCATGGTTTGGGTTAGGGCTGTTTTCCACCCGACTCATTTTGGTATCCCACCACGGAGGAGAAATTCTCATGTGCTCCAATTTTTGCAAAATTTGTCCACTATGCAGACAGAGAATGTAAAGGGGATGTGGGTCCTTATGGACAACCGCCTATGTATGTGCTATTTCTGGATAGTATTTGAGGTAGTCGTTTAATTTGGATTGCAGCCTTTGTGAGGGTCGTGAGGTTTTGTGAAGCCGAGCACTAGGGGCTGGGTTACCCAGTGTGAGGTGGATTAGGTACTGGAGCGATCCATCGACATCCCTTGAGTTTTTGACGTCACATGTAAGCATTTTTGTGGCAATTAAACATGGTAGACGAGTTCCCACAGTTTCATGGATTGCCTAATGAAAATGCACAAACGTTTATTGAAAAGTTGGAAGTCAATTGCTTGCTGCACAATATACTAGACCAAGCTATAATATTGCGGCTGCTGCAATATAGTTTACAGGATGAGGCAAAAGTTTGGTTACACAATTTTGAGGAGTTGATGCAGACACAAAACCTAGGGGTGGTTTTGGACTACAATCGTGTGATGCAAGATTTCCTGTCACAATACCGATCCATCGAAGTACCAGATGAAGTTTGGCATGAAATTCTGGGATACACTCAAAGGGCTAATCAAAATGTTGATGATTTTGTCATGCAGTTCACCCATTTATGTGATAAATGGGCCCAGGCTTTGGGAAACGAAATCCCTCCATCCATGTTAAAGAAGGACCGTTTTGTGGCAAACTTAAAAGAAAGTTTGAAGTTCAAAGTTGAGCTGAAAAGGCCTGCCACCTTCTAGGAGGCAGTCGCCATTGCTAGAGAGAAAGAATGGAAAGCTCATAGGCTTAATGAATACGGGAAAGCGGTCCTTGAGCAAAATAATGGTAGCTAAAAGGAGGAGAATCAGGAAGAAGCTGGAGGCCAACCTGTCCAAAGGGTTGCTAGTACTGAACAATTACAACGAAATATGCAAGACATGATGACCATGATGCAGGAATTACGACTTAGCGTTCTTGGTGGTGGAGGTGGTCGTGGTCGTGGACGTGGTAGAGGGATGGCTCAGGCATGTGAAGCTCATCCTAATGCTAACCAGGGTCATGGGCAAGGTGGGTTTGAGCCGCAGAGGAGTTTCATTCCTACTTGTTATAATTGTGGTGAGCTTGGTCACATCAACACTTATTGTCCAAAGCCAACAAGGATGGGAGGGGATATGTTTTCACTTCCTCAACAGATTCCTAATAGAGCTAATGATTATGCATTGGATATACGTGGAGATCAAGGTACTCGACAGGAAAATCAAGCCTCAACCTCTGGTGGTCATGTGGGTATTGTGTAGGTGGAAAAGAAAAACGCAGATGTGTTGCCAGTAGGCAAAAGAGAGAGGGAAGGTTATGCAGCACCAGGGCCTAGTCGAAAGAAATGGAAGGAGAAGGAGGGTCAAGATGCAGAAGTCAAGAGAAAGAGAAAGCCTCGTAGACTATTTGAAGTGGCAGATTTGCCTTTGGGAGAAGGCCAAACAGCTTACAGTTTGAAGGAAGACCTGATTGGGAGGAAAGTAGATTGTACTTTTGGATAGTTGATGAATATGGTGCCCAAACTCAAAAGGCAGTGGAAGTCATTAGTGAATCCAAAAAAAGAGCCAAAGCATGAACAAGTTAGAGTGTTGTCTGTGGAAGAGTTACCTGACATCTGTCTTGTGGTGAATACTTGGCATAAAGGTGGACATGGGAGAAGCTTACATTGATGGAAGTGCTCAAGTTTGTGTGATCACACAGTCATGTGTCAAGAGACTGGGTCTCATTACATGCGGAAGCTCTGGGTTTTGGATTCGACTAGCAAACCATGCCAAGGTGAGATGTTTGGGGATGATCAAGAATTTGGAAGTTGAAGTCTTTAACGTGAAAGTTATGGTAAACTTTCATGTTATGCCAGCTGGTCTAGGAGCCTTTCCTCTCATTTTGGGACGACCTTGGTTGAGAGCTGTTGGTTCCGTGCAAGATTGGGGCAAGGGCACAATCGGTGTGCATGGCAAGAAGGGTGAAAAGAGGGTGTTTGATATGACTACCAAACAACCTATGGCACTTGAAGATGTGAGTGAGAATGATGAGTCCGAAACTAACAGTGATGATAGTTCTGAAGACTCAGAAAGTAGCACTACTTCAAGTTCCAGTGATGAGGGTGAAGTGTCATTCTTGTTGCTAGACGAGGAACAAAGAGAAGTTAGTGAAGTGCTACAATTATCAGGGAATATAAATGCTTCAAGCCGTTTAGAGCAACTTGAAGAGTTGGTGCAACCTAAACAGGAACTGCCAGTGAAGAAAGAGTTGATTCAAAATATGTTGAGTACTGATCTGAGACAAGGAGAAAGAAGGGAGTACTTAGCGATGTTGGACATGTTTCCAAATCTTTTCATTACCTCATATCAGGAAATAAGAGGTTTTGTTGGGGATCCTGCGAAGATCGAACTAGTTGAAGGGGCAAAACCAATCAGACAGAAGTTAAGGAGGATGGGCAAGGAGCATATGAATGCCTTAAAGGAAGAAGTGGATAAGCTTTTGGATACAGGATTCATTGTGCCAGTGGATAATGCTGAATGGGTGAGCCCTGTCGTAGTCACCCCAAAGAAAGATGGGCGTTGGAGAGTATGTGTTGATTACAAGCCACTAAATGCGGTGACTAAGAAAGACCCTTACCCTTTGCCTTTTATTGATCAATTGCTAGATGCAGTGGCTGGTTTTGAGAGATACAATGTCTGTGATGGGTATTCAGGATACTTTCAGCTTATCCTTGCTCCTGAAGATAGGAAAAAGACTACATTTATCACGCCATGGGGTTGTTTCTGCTTTTGTTGCCTTCCTTTTGGGTTGAAAAATGGGCCAGGAGTCTTTGAAAGAAAAGTAGACTGGTTCCTTGCTCCATTTCTTAGGAAGTTTGTCAAAGGTTCATAGATGATTTCTGTGTATACAGTTCAAGGAAACAGCATGTTTAGAAGCTTGAAATGACGTTTGCAAGGTATGATGAATGTGGGGGTTAGTTAAACCCCAAAAAATGTCATTTGGCGTAGCCAAGGGTGAAGCTTCTTGGACATGGGATTTCAGAAAATGGAATTGAGGCAGATCCAGAGAAAGTGGAAGCCTTATTATTTTTGTCATCCCCAAAGAATACAAGACAATTGGCTACTTTCATTCAGAAGGTTAAATATCTGTCTCGATTCATACCTTTGGTATCACAGTTACTGTACCCACTACAGCAAGTGGTTAAAAATGATCCATTGGAGTGGACACAAGACTGTGAAGAAGTTTTCGATAAGGTCAAAGAAGTTTTGAGCACACTGCCTATTATGCAAGCTCCTGATTGGGAGAAAGAATTTTATGTTAACCCGCCAGTTGGAGATGATGCCATTGGGGCTATGCTATTTCAAAGAGGGAAGGAGTCCAAGTATATGAAGCCTGTTTATTTTGCCAGCCGAGTTAAAACCCCTCATGAAAGAGAGTACTCACAGATTGAGTTGGTGATGATCAGTATGGTCTATGCTTGTAGACGATTCAGGCATTACCTATTGCAAAAGTCATTCACTTTTCTCACCAGCTATTCATTGTTGCCTCAGTTGTTTAATAACTCAAATATATAAAAAACAGTGATGAAATGGGTTATAGAACTGCACGAATTTCAATTCACTTTTTTGGTGGAAGAAAGTACTCGGGCTACCCTGGCAGATTTACTCACTTACAAAGAGACTCCTATTTTGGTTAAGGAAGAGGTGGTGCAAAGGAAGAAGGTCGAAACTCCTGCTATATCCAATGCTTCACTATTATATTTTGATGGCTCTTATCAAAGAAGTCATGAAGCTGCTTCTGGAGGGATTTTTGTCTATGATGCGCAAGGAAATCTTGTGAGGAAACAAGGGTTAAAGCTTGATGCGAAAAGTAATAATGAAGTAGAGTACATGGCCCTTGAGGGCGGTCTGCACATTTGCTTACAGTTGGGAATTAAATGCCTGCAAGTCAAAGGAGATGCCTTGTTGGTTGTGAAGCAGGTATTGGGGGTGTGGAAGAATAAGAACCCTAAGTTGAAAA